>NC_034187.2:1494242-1691742 GCF_002021735.2 Oncorhynchus kisutch
GTAACATAGTCTACCCTGTAACATACCCTGTAACATAGCCTGTAACATAGTCTACCCTGTAACATACCCTGTAACATAGTCTACCCTGTAACATAGCCTACCCTGTAACATAGCCTGTAACATACCCTGTAACATACCCTGTAACATAGTCCAACCTGTAACATACCCTGTAACATACCCTGTAACATAGTCTACCCTGTAACATAGTCTACCCTCTAACATACCCTGTAACATAGTCTACCCTGTAACATACCCTGTAACATACCCTGTAACATACCCTGTAACATAGTCTACCCTGTAACATAGCCTAGCCTGTAACATACCCTGTAACATAGTCTACCCTGTAACATAGCCTGTAACATAGCCTGTAACATACCCTGTAACGTAGCCTACCCTGTAACATACCCTGTAACATAGCCTACCCTGTAACATACCCTGTAACATAGCATACCCTGTAACATACCCTGTAACATACCCTGTAACATAGTCTACCCTGTAACATAGCCTGTAACATAGCCTGTAACATAGTCTACCCTGTAACATACCCTGTAACATAGTCTACCCTGTAACATAGCCTACCCTGTGACATAGCCTGTAACACAGCCTACCCTGTAACATACCCTGTAACATAGTCCACCCTGTAACATACCCTGTAACATAGTCTACCCTCTAACATAGCCTACCCTGTAACCTAGTCTACCCTGAACATACCCTGTAACATACCCTGTAACATAGTCTACCCTGTAACATACCCTGTAACATAGTCTACCCTGTAACATACTCTGTAACATACCCTGTAACATACCCTGTAACATAGTCTACCCTGTAACATACCCTGTAACATAGTCTACCCTGTAACATACCCTGTAACATAGTCTACCCTGTAACATACCCTGTAACACAGTCTACCCTGTAACATAGTCTACCCTGTAACATAGCCTACCCTGTTACATAGTCTACCCTGTAACATACCCTGTAACATAGCCTACCTTGTAACATACCCTGTAACATTGCCTACCCTGTAACATACACTGTAACATTGTCTACCCTGTAACATACCCTGTAACATAGTCTACCCTGTAACATACCCTGTAACATAGTCTACCCTGTAACATACTCTGTAACATACCCTGTAACATACCCTGTAACATAGTCTACCCTGTAACATACCCTGTAACATAGTCTACCCTGTAACATACCCTGTAACACAGTCTACCCTGTAACATAGTCTACCCTGTAACATAGCCTACCCTGTTACATAGTCTACCCTGTAACATACCCTGTAACATAGCCTACCTTGTAACATACCCTGTAACATTGCCTACCCTGTAACATACACTGTAACATTGTCTACCCTGTAACATCTATCTATCTATCTATCTATCTATCTATCTATCTATCTATCTATCTATCTATCTATCTATCTATCTATCTATCTATCTATCTATCTATCTATCTATCTAGCTCCCGAGTGCTGCAGCGGTCTAAGGCACTGCATGTCAGTGCTTGAGGCATCACTACAGACACCCTGGTTCGAATTCAGGCTGTATCAATTGGCCCAGCACCGTCCGGGTTTGTCCGGTGTAGGCCGACATTGCAAACGAGAATGTGTTCTTAACTGACTTGCCTAGTTAATTAAATAAAGGTTACATTTAAAAAAAAATAGACTGGACTAACATATTATACATTTAAAAAAATGTAACTGATAAAAATCTTTATATATTCCACCTAGCAGATCAAATACTTCAGACAAGATTCACATTTAGTTAATCGGTGACATGGATGTTGTCTTTTTCAAACCAGAGATCTATTGTTTGGTCATGTGTTTCCCTGTCGAAAGGACTAGCAGAGTAGACTGGATTAGCAGAGTAGACTGGACTAGCAGAGTAGACTGGATTAGCAGAGTAGACTGGACTAGCAGAGTAGACTGGACTAGAAGAGTAGACTGGACTAGCAGAGTAGACTGGACTAGCAGAGTAGACTGGACTAGAAGAGTAGACTGGACTAGCAGAGTAGACTGGACTAGCAGAGTAGACTGGACTAGAAGAGTAGACTGGACTAGCAGAGTAGACTGGACTAGCAGAGTAGACTGGACTAGAAGAGTAGACTGGACTAGCAGAGTAGACTGGACTAGCAGAGTAGGCTGGACTAGAAGAGTAGACTGGACTAGCAGAGTAGACTGGACTAGAAGAGTAGACTGGACTAGCAGAGTAGACTGGACTAGCAAATATATACACTCCCTTACTGTGTACTGTACAGTGTGTGTGTGTGTGTGTGTGTGTGTGTGGTGTAGATAGGACTGTTGCGGTGACCATATTAAAGCCAAACCGGCGGTCACGAGTCATGACACCAGTCAAATTCCACGTGACCGTTTAGTCACGGTAATTAGGCTTCTCCAAGCTCTGATGCTGCTGATGGTCATTAGTAGTCTACCAAACTTGCTACCTGCCTGATTATCATCACTCTATTGTCCCTCTAATCACTCTGACATCAAAGCAAATGTAATCGAAAATCTAATCAAACACTTCATGAGAGCCCATGAGCTCATGTTACACAACATTTCTATAGGCAGGCTATGCAATTGCACTAGAAAACAGAGTGATGACCTCTACTAAAAAGAGGAGGATCTCATCAGCTTTCTAAAGGCTAGGCCTACTATATCAATATTGTTTTTTTAAATTTAATTTTCACCTAAAATGACATACCCAAATCTAACTGCCTGTAGCTCAGGACCTGAAGCAAGGATATGCATATTCTTGATACCATTTGAAAGGAAACACTTTGAAGTTTGTGGAAATGTGAAATGAGTGTTGGTGAATATAACACATTAGATCCGGTAAAAGATAAAACAAACAAAGAAAACATACATTTTCTATATTTTTTGGGGGGTTTCAATCATCTTTGAAATGCAAGAGAAAGGCAATTCATTGCAATAGGATCCTAGGTGTAATTTAGATGTTGTCCACAAGATGGCAGCAGTGTATGTGCAAAGTTTTCAGAGTGTTTCAGTGAATAATTACACAATATTTTGTATAAAGACTGCTAGGAGTTCGACATGGTCAAGTACATAACTATAGAGAACATACATAAATGCTATGGTAGTAAGAAATGTATGTTTCCACACTCCCAGGAATGTCCTACATGATGGATCATTAGCTTCCCTACAGAAACTTTCACACATCTAGATGGCCGGGCGGGGCGGGTTTGGGGCCAGAGACAGCTGTGGGATCAAACTGTAGAACCCAGTTCCTACATTTGAATATATATAAAAAAACTGTCCCGAGGTTACGGAATTGTAAGAAAATCTTGTCTGCTAAATTAACTAGTGCTCATGTGCCGGCAGAGAGCATCGCAACTAGCTCTTAGGAAACTCTGCAGTATTTTGTTGGTTTATGTACTATTTGTGGGTTCAATTACAGCCTCAAAATGGCCAGAAACAAAGACTTTCTTCTGAAACTCATCAGTCTATTCTTGTTCTGAGAAATGAAGGCTATTCCATGAGAGAAATTGCCAAGAAACTGAAGATCTCCTACAAAGCTGTGTACTACTCCCAGCGCAAACGGGCTATGACCAAAATAGAAAGAGGAGTGCGAGGCTCCAGTGCACAACTGAGAAAGAGGACAAGTACATTAGAGTGTCTAGTTTGAGAAACAGACACCTCAGAAGTCCTCAACTGGCAGCTTCATTAAATAGTACCTGCAAAACACCAGCCTCAATGTCAACAGTGAAGAGGCGACTCCGGGATGCTGGCCTTCTAGGCAGAGTTCCTCTGTCCAGTCTCAACGTCAACAGTGAAGAGGGGACTCCGGGATGCTGGCCTTCTAGGCAGAGTTCCTCTGTCCAGTCTCAACGTCAACAGTGAAGAGGGGACTCCGGGATGCTAGCCTTCTAGGCAGAGTTCCTCTGTCCAGTCTCAACGCCAACAGTGAAGAGGGGACTCCGGGATGCTGGCCTTCTAGGCAGAGTTCCTCTGTCCAGTCTCAACGTCAACAGTGAAGAGGCGACTCCGGGATGCTGGCCTTCTAGGCAGAGTTCCTCTGTCCAGTCTCAACGTCAACAGTGAAGAGGCGACTCTGGGAAGCTGGCCTTCTAGGCAGAGTTCCTCTGTCCAGTCTCAACGTCAACAGTGAAGAGGCGACTCCGGGATGCTGGCCTTCTAGGCAGAGTTCCTCTGTCCAGTCTCAACGTCAACAGTGAAGAGGCGACTCTGGGAAGCTGGCCTTCTAGGCAGAGTTCCTCTGTCCAGTCTCAACACCAACAGTGAAGAGGTGACTCCGGGATGCTGGCCTTCTAGGCAGAGTTGCAAAGAAAAAGCCATATCTCAGACTGGCCAATAAAATAAAAGACTAAGATGGACAAAAGAACAGAGACACTGGACAGAGGAACTCTGCCTAGAAGGCCAGCATCCCGGAGTCCCCTCTTCACTGTTGGTGTTGAGACTGGACAGAGGAACTCTGCCTAGAAGGGCAGCATCCCGGAGTCCCCTCTTCACTGTTGGTGTTGAGACTGGACAGAGGAACTCTGCCTAGAAGGCCAGCATCCCAGAGTCACCTCTTCACTGTTGACGTTGAGACTGGACAGAGGAACTCTGCCTAGAAGGCCAGCTTCCCAGAGTCACCTCTTCACTGTTGACGTTGAGACTGGACAGAGGAACTCTGCCTAGAAGGCCAGCTTCCCAGAGTCACCTCTTCACTGTTGACGTTGAGACTGGACAGAGGAACTCTGCCTAGAAGGGCAGCATCCCGGAGTCACCTCTTCACTGTTGATGTTGAGACTGGACAGAGGAACTCTGCCTAGAAGGCCAGCATCCCAGAGTCACCTCTTCACTGTTGACGTTGAGACTGGACAGAGGAACTCTGCCTAGAAGGCCAGCATCCTGGAGTCCCCTCTTCACTGTTGGTGTTGAGACTGGACAGAGGAACTCTGCCTAGAAGGCCAGCATCCCAGAGTCACCTCTTCACTGTTGACGTTGAGACTGGACAGAGGAACTCTGCCTAGAAGGCCAGCTTCCCAGAGTCACCTCTTCACTGTTGACGTTGAGACTGGACAGAGGAACTCTGCCTAGAAGGCCAGCTTCCCAGAGTCACCTCTTCACTGTTGACGTTGAGACTGGACAGAGGAACTCTGCCTAGAAGGGCAGCATCCCGGAGTCACCTCTTCACTGTTGATGTTGAGACTGGACAGAGGAACTCTGCCTAGAAGGCCAGCATCCCAGAGTCACCTCTTCACTGTTGACGTTGAGACTGGACAGAGGAACTCTGCCTAGAAGGCCAGCATCCTGGAGTCGCCTCTTCACTGTTGACGTTGACACTGGACAGAGGAAGACTGTACAAAAGCTTTGGTGGTGGTAAAGTAGGAGATTTGAGGGGCTTCAGTTGAAATATCTTCAGTTTACAAGTTTCAAGTTTACAGACGACACCACAGTGGTAGTCTACAGAAGGAGCTGAGGTTAGGACCAGGGGACGACTATAGGAGACATACTGAGGTTAGGACCAGGGGAGGGCAGTAGGAGACATACTGAGGTTAGGACCAGGGGAGGACAGTAGGAGACATACTGAGGTTAGGACCAGGGGAGGACTATAGGAGACATACTGAGGTTAGGACCAGGGGAGGACAGTAGGAGACATACTGAGGTTAGGACCAGGGGAGGACTATAGGAGACATACTGAGGTTAGGACCAGGGGAGGACAGTAGGAGACATACTGAGGTTAGGACCAGGGGAGGACTATAGGAGACATACTGAGGTTAGGACCAGGGGAGGACTATAGGAGACATACTGAGGTTAGGACCAGGGGAGGACAGTAGGAGACATACTGAGGTTAGGACCAGGGGAGGACTATAGGAGACATACTGAGGTTAGGACCAGGGGAGGACAGTAGGAGACATACTGAGGTTAGGACCAGGGGAGGACTATAGGAGACATACTGAGGTTAGGACCAGGGGAGGACAGTAGGAGACATACTGAGGTTAGGACCAGGGGAGGACTATAGGAGACATACTGAGGTTAGGACCAGGGGAGGACAGTAGGAGACATACTGAGGTTAGGACCAGGGGAGGACTATAGGAGACACACTGAGGTTAGGACCAGGGGAGGACAGTAGGAGACATACTGAGGTTAGGACCAGGGGAGGACAGTAGGAGACATACTGAGGTTAGGACCAGGGGAGGACTATAGGAGACATACTGAGGTTAGGACCAGGGGAGGACAGTAGGAGACATACTGAGGTTAGGACCAGGGGAGGACTATAGGAGACACACTGAGGTTAGGACCAGGGGAGGACAGTAGGAGACATACTGAGGTTAGGACCAGGGGAGGACTATAGGAGACATACTGAGGTTAGGACCAGGGGAGGACTATAGGAGACACACTGAGGTTAGGACCAGGGGAGGACTATAGGAGACATACTGAGGTTAGGACCAGGGGAGGACAGTAGGAGACACACTGAGGTTAGGACCAGGGGAATACTATAGGAGACATACTGAGGTTAGGACCAGGTGCGGACTATAGGAGACACACTGAGGTTAGGACCAGGGGAGGACTATAGGAGACACACTGGGGTTAGGTCCAGGGGAGGACAGTAGGACACACTACTGGGGTTAGGACCAGAGGAGGACAGTAGGAGACACTACTGGGGTTAGGACCAGGGGAGGACAGTAGGAGACACTACTGGGGTTAGGACCTTGGGGAGGGGTACTTCTCTAATGGCACCATATTCCCTTAGTGTAGTCAGAGCCCTGGTGAAAAGCAGTGCACTAAATAGGGAATAGGGTGTCATCTGAGAGACAGAGCAGCGGTATAAACAACGACAGAGTATGACCTGGAGGGAGAAAAGACTCCGGGTGGTAATCAGGATGTAATTTTACGGTCTGGAGACGGCAGGAAGGTAGTGGAACATAGAGCCGTCCTGAGTCCCAAATTACATCCAATTCCCTATATAGTGCATTACTTTTGACCAGGGCACTGACCACACTAGGGGAATAGGGTGCCGTTTGGGAAGCACCCCTACTGTTTGAGGAGATGGCAGGGGTGATTGTGGAGCATAGAATCACAGATTGACAGGGGTGATTGTGGAGCATAGAGTCACAGATTGGCAGGGTTAATTGTGGAGCATAGAATCACAGATTGACAGGGGTGATTGTGGAGCATAGAATCACAGATTGACAGGGGTGATTGTGGAGCATGGAATCACAGATTGACAGGGGTGATTGTGGAGCATAAAATCACAGATTGACAGGGGTGATTGTGGAGCATAGAATCGCAGATTGAGGTAAAAAAAAAAGAAGCCTTTGAGTGTCGGCTATTGTGTGAGTGTGTGTGCGTGGGTCGACCCATTGTGACTGGCCTACAGATCAGAGACAGAGAAAGAGAGAGGAAGATGGAATGGATAGATAGACAGAAGGATAAATGGCCCTACTGGATGGGTGGATAGATTGATGATGTGTAAGAACAGACAGATAGTGTTTAAAGGTGCTCATTGATGATGTGTAGCGAATGAAGGTGCTTTACATAACAAAGACCTGTTACTCAAATCTAATCCAAGTGGTTGCAGTACACAGTACAGTACACAGTACAGTACACAGTAGACAGTTTATCAGATGCTATAGCGGGTGCAGCGAACTGATTGTGTTACTAGCTCCTAACAGTAAAACCTCAGACAAGTAAACAAATAATAGAAATACATACCCAGTGGGGAGAACAGGAGAACAAGTATTTGATACACTGCCGATTTTGAGGTCTGTACTTTTATCATAGGTTACACTTCAACTGTGAGAGACGGAATCTAAAATCCAGAAAATCCCGTTGTATGATAAATATATAAATATATTATACTGTTTTTATTATTCTATTATTTTTCCAATAAATAAATAGAATAATAACCCCCCCCTCCCCAATTTAATTTTTTTTTTATAATTTAGATGTAACAAGTCAATGAGACATTAACAGACATTCAGAGACACGACTTCTAATAATTTTGTTAAAAGTTTCACAAGTTTGAGGGATTTATAAAATTGCAACAGTATAATGTAAAAAACTACCAAATAAGGAGTTTCCCATTTACATTTGTGAATATAATATTTAGCCAAGAGAATAATAATGTCAATAAAAAATACTTATGATCGAAATGAGAAGGATAAGCAATTAACATCATCAAAGGTAAACATGGGTAATTATACATTCGATTTTATACATAACCATTCATGAATTTCAATGCATAGTTTCCTAGACTGGCGACATGAAAAAAGAAATGGCTCTATAGCTTCTGAATCAGAGGAACAAAGGGTTCTTAATAAGTTCAAGTCAAAGGAAGTGGAAGTCCAAGTAAAGGAAGTGGAAGTCCAAGTAAAGGAAGTGGAAGTCCAAGTAAAGGAAGTGGAAGTTCAAGTAAAGGAAGTGGAAGTTCAAGTAAAGGAAGTGGATGTCCAAGTAAAGGAAGTGGAAGTTCAAGTAAAGGAAGTGGAAGTCCAAGTAAAGGAAGTGGAAGTCCAAGTAAAGGAAGTGGAAGTTCAAGTAAAGGAAGTGGAAGTCCAAGTAAAGGAAGTGGAAGTTCAAGTAAAGGAAGTGGAAGTCCAAGTAAAGGAAGTGGAATTGCTTTTGCAAACCTTCATATATTCTCTCTGAGTACCATTAACCTGAAATGAACTCATCAAACGCCAGAAACTCCCCAGTGTTGTCTAACACATCACAAAATGAATACCCTTGTCAAACCAAAGCCCTTTTGAAAATGGATTTCCTATTCATTTTAACAACTCTATTATTCCAAATCAATGTTTTATTTGTGTGGGGGGGGGGGGGGGTTGTGCTTGAATATCATTTTCGGGAAAAATGTAATTCGCTGATAGAACTTTTACAGGTAACTTTGGAGGCTCAACATCATTAGGAATTCATGTCCATCAAGTGTATTAAACTGTTAGGGATATGACACTGTATAGAGGATTAGACAGACATCATTTCAACCATTTAATTCGAAAAGCACCCACTAATAACTTCAAACCAATAGCTTGTAAACCTCCACGATCATAGTCTTTCACTAATTGAGATTTCCAAATATAATGTGTTTTATTCTATTATTATTATTATTTATGTAAATAGAACAGAAATGACTTTTTGGAAGGTAATAATATATATATATATACAAAGAAAATGGGACTGACTTATTCATAAAATAAACCATCAGTTTTGGACAAGAGAATATGACCCAATGCTCACGTTGCAGCCATGGACTCATGGAATTAATTCTACTATCAATGTTTAAAGATTGTCTAGCTGAAATGTTTTTTAGTGATAACAATCCCTAAATATTGTACTTATTTTTTGAACAGGTATGGAGGCAACGTTTCGACCTCAGCTGAGAAGTGATATTGCGATACCATCGTTTTTTTTCAATTCACAACAAAACAGAAGATTTGCATTTAGAGGCAACTTAATGTTAGCTAACTTGCTAGCCTAGCTGGTCTAGCTGGATAAATTAGATAGCTAGCTGATGTTACAGTCCTTTATAGAACTCTGAAAGCCTTCAGCTAAATCATATCTTTTGGTATACACACTGTCAATCAATTCCGCTTATGCCATGGTAGTCACTGCTAGACTGGTAGCTACCTTCAGCAGAGTAAAAATGTTTGTTTGTTCGTTCAATCTTTGACTGAAGTTAGCTAACGAAAGCTAGCTAATGTTATCAAATATGAGTATCTCAATTTGGTAACCAACTACTGTCTGGTGTCTGGAAAACACTCTGTTACTAAAAATAGAATTGTCAATATAGCTAACTCACTCTCTGCTTGTGTGTTGGTAGCAATGATGAATGTGTATAAATTGTCTATGGTTGGTTAGTTGGTTCTCAGCCAGTCTGAGCTGGTCAGCAATCTTGTTGCCAATTTAGTGAAACTAGTTAGCTAACAGCAAACTGACAATATTGAAATATCCATGTTGGGTATGCTTTAATAGCTAACCAATCTAACAGAGATCAATACAATTAGTGGGTGGGTTGATAGTGTATTGTTCTGTATTTTGTTATCGGTGGTACAGAATTCCACCAACATGTTCTTCCAACCCCTAGCTCTGCACAACGTGAAGGCAAGTTGGCCAAAATATTTACAAGCTGATGGCTAACAGCTCAATTTACAGTAACATGGTATAAACATGAGTTGGGTTTGTTTGGTGTAATGGGCTTACAGGTGGTTGGAGGTAGCCTGAGGTACCACAGAGAACCTTCCAGACCATGTCATCGAACCCATCTTTTGACCTTTCCTCTTTGTTAATCTCAGGTTATCTGGAGCCAGCAGTGGCCTGCTGAAAACTCCCCCAAAGCATTGTGGGTACACACACAGGAGGGAGGTGACACCTTGTGGTTACGGAACACAACAAAATGGTGGGACAGAAACCAGCAAAGGGACGCTGAAAGGTATGAAGACGACAAACAGTAAAACGACCACCTCACTCTTCTCTCTGCACGATTATCCAAACACACGTCTACAAACAGGAATGATCTGACAAAGTCCATGGGCTGGGGGAGGTTTACAGACAGTACTTTGAGACGAGGACGTTTTTTTTTGGGGGGGGGGGGTTGTGCTCAGACAGTAAATGTATTGTTGTGTATGACAGTGATTTAGATTCCATTTCCTCTCAGTCTCCCAATGCACAACAATTCATACTGTGTAAGAACTACATTCCTAAGAAGTGTCACAGTTTCTGTAGTCCCCCCCAGTCTATTCACTTAGACTGACATTTCTTCTCAAAAGCAACTCCCAATAACCCCCTCATTGTGCCAGAGAGACATAGACGGTCCCATTCGGTGTTGGCCTACGTCCCTTTCACATACAGTGTAAAACACCACGATCACGTATTTCCAGGAGATGTACTTCTGAACAGTTGGTGAAGCACTACTTTATCCAGCAGGCCATTCGCCCACAAAACACAAAGAGTCTCAGCTTCACATGCCCACCATTGACAGTGTACCGACAATGACTGCGTTTACACATGCAGCCTAATTCTGATATTTATTTATTTTTTCACTCATTGGTCTTTTTTTTCAGATCAGTTTTGAAAAATATCTGATGTGATTCAGACCAAATGTTGGAAGAAAATATCAGAATTGGGCTAACTGTGTAAATGCAGCCAGTGTGGCTCAGCATAAGTCAGCCCAGCATGCTCAGTTCATTGAATCTGATTGGCTATAAGCATGTCAGCCCAGCCTGTTCAGTTCATTGGATCTGATTGGCTAAAAACATGTCAGCCTCACCTGCTCAGTTCATTGGATCTGATTGGCTATAAGTATGTCAGACCAGCCTGCTCAGTTCATTGGATCTGATTGGCTAAAAACATGTCAGCCTCACCTGCTCAGTTCATTGGATCTGATTGGCTATAAGTATGTCAGACCAGCCTGCTCAGTTCATTGGATCTGATTGGCTATAAGTATGTCAGACCAGCCTGCTCAGTTCACTGGATCTGATTGGCTATAAGTATGTCAGACCAGCCTGCTCAGTTCATTGGATTTTTTTATTTATTTTTTATTTCACCTTTATTTAACCAGGTCGGCTAGTTGAGAACACCTTTATTTAACCAGGTAGGCTAGTTGAGAACAAGTTCTCATTTGCAACTGTGACCTGGCCAAGATAAAGCATAGCAGTGTGAGCATACAACAAAGAGTTACACATGGAGTAAACAATTAACAAGTCAATAACACAGTAGAAAACAAAGGGGGGGTCTATATACAATGTGTGCAAAAGGCATGAGGAGGTAGGCAAATAATTACAATTTTGCAGATTAACACTGGAGTGATAAAAGATCAGATGGTCATGTACAGGTAGAGATATTGGTGTGCAGAAGAGCAGAAAAGTAAATAAATAAAAACAGTATGGGGATGAGGTAGGTGAAAAGGGTGGGCTATTTACCAATAGACTATGTACAGCTGCAGCGATCGGTTAGCTGCTCAGATAGCTGATGTTTGAAGTTGGTGAGGGAGATAAAAGTCTCCAAATTCAGCGATTTTTGCAATTCGTTCCAGTCACAGGCAGCAGAGTACTGGAACGAAAGGCGGCCAAATGAGGTGTTGGCTTTAGGGATGATCAGTGAGATACACCTGCTGGAGCGCGTGCTACGGATGGGTGTTGCCATCGTGACCAGTGAGCTGAGATAAGGCGGAGCTTTACCTAGCATAGACTTGTAGATGACCTGGAGCCAGTGGGTCTGGCGACGAATATGTAGCGAGGGCCAGCCGACTAGAGCATACAAGTCGCAGTGGTGGGTGGTATAAGGTGCTTTAGTGACAAAACGGATGGCACTGTGATAGACTGCATCCAGTTTGCTGAGTAGAGTGTTGGAAGCCATTTTGTAGATGACATCGCCGAAGTCGAGGATCGGTAGGATAGTCAGTTTTACTAGAGTAAGCTTGGCGGCTTGAGTGAAGGAGGCTTTGTTGCGGAATAGAAAGCCGACTCTTGATTTGATTTTCGATTGGAGATGTTTGATATGAGTCTGGAAGGAGAGTTTGCAGTCTAGCCAGACACCTAGGTACTTATAGACGTCCACATATTCTAGGTCGGAACCATCCAGGGTGGTGATGCTAGTCGGGCATGCAGGTGCAGGCAGCGACCGGTTGAAAAGCATGCATTTGGTTTTACTAGCGTTTAAGAGAAGTTGGAGGCCACGGAAGGAGTGTTGCATGGCATTGAAGCTTGTTTGGAGGTTAGATAGCACAGTGTCCAAAGACGGGCCGAAAGTATATAGAATGGTGTCGTCTGCGTAGAGGTGGATCAGGGAATCGCCCGCAGCAAGAGCAACATCATTGATATACACAGAGAAAAGAGTCGGCCCGAGAATTGAACCCTGTGGCACCCCCATAGAGACTGCCAGAGGACCGGACAGCATGCCCTCCGATTTGACACACTGAACTCTGTCTGCAAAGTAATTGGTGAACCAGGCAAGGCAGTCATCAGAAAAACCGAGGCTACTGAGTCTGCCGATAAGAATATGGTGATTGACAGAGTCGAAAGCCTTGGCAAGGTCGATGAAGACGGCTGCACAGTACTGTCTTTTATCGATAGCGGTTATGATGTCGTTTAGTACCTTGAGTGTGGCTGAGGTGCACCCATGACCGGCTCGGAAACCAGATTGCACAGCGGAGAGGGTACGGTGGGATTCGAGATGGTCAGTGACCTGTTTGTTGACTTGGCTTTCGAAGACCTTAGATAGGCAGGGCAGGATGGATATAGGTCTGTAACAGTTTGGGTCCAGGGTGTCTCCCCCTTTGAAGAGGGGGATGACTGCGGCAGCTTTCCAATCCTTGGGGATCTCAGACGAGATGAAAGAGAGGTTGAACAGGCTGGTAATAGGGGTTGCGACAATGGTGGCAGATAGTTTCAGAAATAGAGGGTCCAGATTGTCAAGCCCAGCTGATTTGTACGGGTCCAGGTTTTGCAGCTCTTTCAGAACATCTGCTATCTGGATTTGGGTAAAGGAGAACCTGGAGAGGCTTGGGCGAGGAGATGCGGGGGGGGCGGAGCTGTTGGCCGAGGTTGAAGTAGCCAGGCGGAAGGCATGGCCAGCCGTTGAGAAATGCTTATTGAAGTTTTCGATAATCATGGATTTATCAGTGGTGACCGTGTTACCTAGCCTCAGTGCAGTGGGCAGCTGGGAGGAGGTGCTCTTGTTCTCCATGGACTTCACAGTGTCCCAGAAATTTTTGGAGTTGGAGCTACAGGATGCAAACTTCTGCCTGAAGAAGCTGGCCTTAGCTTTCCTGACTGACTGCGTGTATTGGTTCCGGACTTCCCTGAACAGTTGCATATCACGGGGACTATTCGATGCTATTGCAGTCCGCCACAGGATGTTTTTGTGCTGGTCGAGGGCAGTCAGGTCTGGGGTGAACCAAGGGCTGTATCTGTTCTTAGTTCTGCATTTTTTGAACGGAGCATGCTTATCTAAAATGGTGAGGAAGTTACTTTTAAAGAATGACCAGGCATCCTCAACTGACGGGATGAGGTCAATGTCCTTCCAGGATATCCGGGCCAGGTCGATTAGAAAGGCCTGCTCACAGAAGTGTTTTAGGGAGCGTTTGACAGTGATGAGGGGTGGTCGTTTGACTGCGGCTCCGTAGCGGATACAGGCAATGAGGCAGTGATCGCTGAGATCCTGGTTGAAGACAGCGGAGGTGTATTTGGAGGGCCAGTTGGTCAGGATGACGTCTATGAGGGTGCCCTTGTTTACAGAGTTAGGGTTGTACCTGGTGGGTTCCTTGATGATTTGTGTGAGATTGAGGGCATCTAGCTTAGATTGTAGGACTGGCGGGGTGTTAAGCATATCCCAGTTTAGGTCACCTAACAGAACAAACTCTGAAGCTAGATGGGGGGCGATCAATTCACAAATGGTGTCCAGGGCACAGCTGGGAGCTGAGGGGGGTCGGTAGCAGGCGGCAACCGTGAGAGACTTATTTCTGGAGAGAGTAATTTTCAAAATTAGTAGTTCGAACTGTTTGGGTATGGACCTGGAAAGTATGACATTACTTTGCAGGCTATCTCTGCAGTAAACTGCAACTCCTCCCCCTTTGGCAGTTCTATCTTGACGGAAGATGTTATAGTTGGGTATGGAAATCTCTGAATTTTTGGTGGCCTTCCTGAGCCAGGATTCAGACACAGCAAGGACATCAGGGTTAGCAGAGTGTGCTAAAGCAGTGAGTAAGACAAACTTAGGGAGGAGGCTTCTGATGTTGACATGCATGAAACCAAGGCTTTTTCGAACACAGAAGTCAACAAATGAGGGTGCCTGGGGACATGCAGGGCCTGGGTTTACCTCCACATCACCCGCGGAACAGAGAAGGAGTTGTATGAGGGTGCGGCTAAAGGCTATCAAAACTGGTCGCCTAGAGCGTTGGGGACAGAGAATAAGAGGAGCAGGTGTCTGGGCATGGTAGAATATATTCAGGGCATAATGCGCAGACAGGGGTATGGTGGGGTGCGGGTACAGCGGAGGTAAGCCCAGGCACTGGGTGATGATGAGAGAGGTTGTATCTCTGGACATGCTGGTAGTAATGGGTGAGGTCACCGCATGTGTGGGAGGTGGGACAAAGGAGTTATCAGGAGTATGAAGAGTGGAACTAGGGGCTCCATTGTGAACTAAAACAATGATAACTAACCTGAACAACAGTATACAAGGCATATTGACATTTGAGAGAGACATACAGCGAGGCATACAGTAATCACAGGTGTTGAATTGGGAAAGCTAGCTAAAACAGTAGGTGAGACAACAGCTAATCAGCTAGCACAACAACAGCAGGTAAAATGGCGTAGACTAGGCAACGGGGCCAACAGATAAAACAAACAAGCAGAATGGAGTACCGTGATTTATGGACAGTCCAGCGTGCATCAGCTATGTAGCCAAGAGATCAGTGTCCAGGGGGCAGCGGTGGATGGGGAAGGGAAGCTGGACTGGCGAGTGTTATCCAGGTAAAAAAAAAAAAAAACGAACAATGACTAAATAGCTTGTAGCTAGTTAGCTGGTTAGCTTCTGGAGGTTCTTGAGTGTGTTCTAAAAATAAATAAAAAATAATAGCGATTCCGTATCACATTGGGTGAGGCAGGTTTCCGGAAGGTATAAACAAATTAAAAGTCAAAAGAGATAGAAAGTAAATATGGGTCCGGTGGGCGTTTGGGACGCGGCGATTCAGGCGGTTAGCAGGCCTGTGCTAACAAGCTAACAGTTTGTAGGCCCGGGCTAGACAAGGTAGCAGTTAGCGGACCGGAGCTGGACAAGCTAGCAGTTAGCAGGCCGAATTAGCAAGCAGGGAGATAGCGAGGGCTAGAGAGTTAGCCTTTGGGGGACGTCGCGATGGGGTGAGTCTGTTTATTCCTCTTCATGCGGTGACATCGATAGACCGGTCGTGGGCCCGGGTATTGTAGCTCAGGAGTATGCTACGGTGGTAGCGCAGGCCGGGCTAGCTTCAAGCTAAGTGGGTGGAAACGCTAGCCGGGGGGTAATCATCCGGGGTTGCGGTTTAGCTAGATAGCTAGTTGTGAAGATCCAGCGTATTTGGAAGCTTAGGTTTAGCAAAATGTTTTTAAAGGGATAGCTATGTAAAAAACGAAAAATATGTAAAAAACGAAAAATAAACAAAATATAAACAAAATATACAGGGACACGACACGACAGGACGACTTACTGCTACACCATCTTGGATTTGAACATCAGTAGTGATCTGATTGGCTATAAGTATGTCAGACCAGCCTGCTCAGTTCAATGATCTGATTGGCTATAAGTATGTCAGACCAGCCTGCTCAGTTCAATGATCTGATTGGCTATAAGTATGTCAGACCAGCCTGCTCAGTTCAATGATCTGATTGGCTATAAGTATGTCAGACCAGCCTGCTCAGTTCAACCCCCTAGTGGTTAGAGTGTAGAGGCGGCAGGGTAGCCTAGTGGTTAGAGTGTAGAGGCGGCAGGGTAGCCTAGTGGTTAGAGTGTAGAGGCGGCAGGGTAGCCTAGTGGTTAGAGTGTAGAGGCGGCAGGGTAGCCTAGTGGTTAGAGTGTAGAGGCGGCAGGGTAGCCTAGTTGTTAGAGTGTAGAGGCGGCAGGGTAGCCTAGTGGTGTTGGTGTCGGCTAAATAAAACCACTGAATGATAATAGACATAGAAACACAGAGACTGAAAGATGGCCTCAGCACAAACACACTGGGCTCAGCAGATTCAGTACTGAGCCTGAGGGGAGAGGAGAGAACTGGGCTGGAACAGGTACTCCCTGTTCCAGCTATAACTATCTGGGAGGGAGGAGAGAGGAGAGGAGAGGAGAGGAGAGGAGAGGAGAGGAGAGGAGAGGAGAGGAGAGGAGAGGAGAGGAGAGGAGAGGAGAGGAGAGGAGAGGAGAGGAGAGGAGAGGAGAGGAGAGGAGAGGAGAGGAGAGGAGAGGAGAGGAGAGGAGAGGAGAGGAGAGGAGAGGAGAGGAGAGGACTAGGCTGGAACAGGTCTATAACTATAACTACAGGTACTCCCTGTTCCAGGTCTATAACTATAACTACAGGTACTCCCTGTTCCAGGTCTATAACTATAACTACAGGTACTCCCTGTTCCAGGTCTATAACTATAACTACAGGTACTCCCTGTTCCAGCTATAACTATAACTACAGGTACTCCCTGTTCCAGCTATAACTATAACTACAGTTACTCCCTGTTCCAGGTCTATAACTATAACTACAGGTACTCCCTGTTCCAGCTATAACTATAACTACAGGTACTCCCTGTTCCAGGTCTATAACTATAACTACAGTTACTCCCTGTTACAGGTCTATAACTATAACTACAGGTGCTCCCTGTTACAGGTCTATAACTATAACTACAGGTACTCCCTGTTCCAGGTCTATAACTATAACTACAGGTACTCCCTGTTCCAGCTATAACTATAACTACAGGTACTCCCTGTTCCAGCTATAACTATAACTACAGGTACTCCCTGTTCCAGGTCTATAACTATAACTACAGGTACTCCCTGTTCCAGCTATAACTATAACTACAGGTACTCCCTGTTCCAGCTATAACTATAACTACAGGTACTCCCTGTTCCAGGTCTATAACTATAACTACAGTTACTCCCTGTTACAGGTCTATAACTATAACTACAGGTACTCCCTGTTCCAGCTATAACTATAACTACAGGTACTCCCTGTTACAGGTCTATAACTACAACTACAGGTACTCCCTGTTCCAGGTCTATAACTATAACTACAGGTACTCCCTGTTCCAGGTCTATAACTATAACTACAGGTACTCCCTGTTCCAGGTCTATAACTATAACTACAGGTACTCCCTGTTCCAGGTCTATAACTACAACTACAGGTACTCCCTGTTCCAGGTCTATAACTACAACTACAGGTACTCCCTGTTCCAGGTCTATAACTATAACTACAGGTACTCCCTGTTCCAGGTCTATAACTACAACTACAGGTACTCCCTGTTCCAGGTCTATAACTATAACTACAGGTACTCCCTGTTACAGGTCTATAACTATAACTACAGGTGCTCCCTGTTCCAGGTCTATAACTATAACTACAGGTACTCCCTGTTCCAGGTCTATAACTACAACTACAGGTACTCCCTGTTCCAGGTCTATAACTATAACTACAGGTACTCCCTGTTACAGGTCTATAACTATAACTACAGGTGCTCCCTGTTCCAGGTCTATAACTATAACTACAGGTACTCCCTGTTCCAGGTCTATAACTATAACTACAGGTACTCCCTGTTACAGGTCTATAACTATAACTACAGGTACTCCCTGTTCCAGCTATAACTATAACTACAGGTACTCCCTGTTCCAGCTATAACTATAACTACAGTTACTCCCTGTTCCAGGTCTATAACTATAACTACAGGTACTCCCTGTTCCAGGTCTATAACTACAACTACAGGTACTCCCTGTTCCAGGTCTATAACTACAACTACAGGTACTCCCTGTTCCAGGTCTATAACTACAACTACAGGTACTCCCTGTTCCAGGTCTATAACTATAACTACAGGTACTCCCTGTTCCAGGTCTATAACTATAACTACAGGTACTCCCTGTTCCAGGTCTATAACTATAACTACAGGTACTCCCTGTTCCAGCTATAACTATAACTACAGGTACTCCCTGTTCCAGGTCTATAACTATAACTACAGGTACTCACTGTTCCAGGTCTGTAACTATAACTACAGGTACTCCCTGTTCCAGCTATAACTATAACTACAGGTACTCCCTGTTCCAGGTCTATAACTATAACTACAGGTACTCCCTGTTCCAGCTATAACTATAACTACAGGTACTCCCTGTTCCAGCTATAACTATAACTACAGGTACTCCCTGTTCCAGGTCTATAACTATAACTACAGGTACTCCCTGTTCCAGGTCTATAACTATAACTACAGGTACTCCCTGTTCCAGCTATAACTATAACTACAGGTACTCCCTGTTACAGGTCTATAACTATAACTACAGGTACTCCCTGTTCCAGCTATAACTATAAGGAGGGGAGGAAGGGGAGGAGGAATGAGAAGAGGGGGGAGGAAAGATGGAAGGAAGGGAGGGAGGAAGGAATGAGAGGAGGGGAGGAAGGAGAGGAGGAAGGAGGGGAGGGAGGGAGGGAGGAAGGAGAGGAGAAAGGAGAGGAGGGGGAGGGAGGCAAATGGAGAGGATGGGGAGGGAGGCAAAAGGAGAGGAGGGAGGGAGGGGAGGAAAGAGAGGAGGGGGAGGGGAGGGAGGACAGGAGGCAAGATGAGAGGAGGGAGGGAGAGGATGAGGTGAAAGGAGGAAGGAGAGGAATGTGAGCCATAGAGAGAGAGAGGTAGAAGTGTGTTCTCTACACAGGGAGGCCCACTAAACACCACCTTGGCAACAGAGGAGAGAGATTAGAGACGTAAGGAGACCAGCAGGCTGCAGGACAGAGATTAAAGGCGTGAGGAGACCAGTAGACTGCAGGACAGAGATTAAAGACGTGAGGAGACCAGTAGACTGCAGGACAGAGATTAAAGACGTGAGGAGACCAGTAGACTGCAGGACAGAGATTAAAGACGTGAGGAGACCAGTAGACTGCAGGACAGAGATTAAAGACGTGAGGAGACCAGTAGACTGCAGGACAGAGATTAAAGACGTGAGGAGACCAGTAGACTGCAGCTTTTAGACAGATTTATGATTTACCACCCCAGCTGAGAACACCTGATCACCTCAGCTCCTTATGCCAACAGAACCAAATGAGGCCCTTTAATTGGGCAGCTTGGCTGGCTGGACTGGTGCCTGGACTGGCTGCAGACTGGAGCAGAGGGAGGAGTTGGAGGAGACACTGTCTGGCTGCAGACTAGAGCAGAGGGAGGAGTTGGAGGAGACACTGTCTGGCTGCAGACTGGAGCAGAGGGAGGAGTTGGAGGAGACACTGTCTGGCTGCAGACTGGAGCAAGGGGAGGAGTTGGGATGAGACACTGGCTGCAGACTGGAGCAATGGAGGAGTTGGGATGAGACACTGGCTGCAGACTGGAGCAATGGAGGAGTTGGAGGAGACACTGTCTGGCTGCAGACTGGAGCAAGGGGAGGAGTTGGGATGAGACAGTCTGGCTGCAGACTGGAGCAAGGGGAGGAGTTGGGATGAGACACTGTCTGGCTACAGACTGGAGCAAGGGGAGGAGTTGGGATGAGACACTGTCTGGCTGCAGACTGGAGCAGAGGGAGGAGTTGGGATGAGACACTGTCTGGCTGCAGACTGGAGCAGAGGGGGGAGTTGGAGGAGACTGTCTGGCTGCAGACTGGAGCAAGGGGAGGAGTTGGAATGAGACACTGTCTGGCTGCAGACTGGAGCAAGGGGAGGAGTTGGGATGAGACACTGTCTGGCTGCAGACTGGAGCAGAGGGAGGAGTTGGGATGAGACACTGTCTGGCTGCAGACTGGAGCAAGGGGAGGAGTTGGGATGAGACACTGTCTGGCTGCAGACTGGAGCAAGGGGAGGAGTTGGGATGAGACACTGTCTGGCTGCAGACTGGAGCAAGGGGAGGAGTTGGGATGAGACACTGTCTGGCTGCAGACTGGAGCAGAGGGGGGAGTTGGGATGAGACAGTCTGGCTGCAGACTGGAGCAAGGGGAGGAGTTGGGATGAGACAGTCTGGCTGCAGACTGGAGCAAGGGGAGGAGTTGGGATGAGACAGTCTGGCTGCAGACTGGAGCAGAGGGAGGAGTTGGAGGAGACACTAGCTATTTGTGAAGTAAATTGAGTATATTGTATGCTTCTTAGTCATAATATGGATATAGTTAGTATGTCAAAAATTCCCAAATGCCGTACTACATTCGGCAAAATATGAAGTATACAAACAGTGGACACTTTCTGTGATTTTAGGGCCCATAATGCAATTCTTCAGAAAATGGCTTCACAACAAAAATAGCGGAACATATGCAGCCGAAGTCCAACGAGAGTGGATACAAGTTCATTTCTTTAACTACTTATGACTGTCACGAGTCCGACCGAGGGTGGCTTCCCTTCCCGGTCGGGTGGCGCTCGGCGGTCGTCGTCACCGGCCTATTAGCTGCCACTGATCGTCTTTCCTCCCCCTCCTTGTATGTTTATTGGTAGCACCTGTTAGTGATGATTAGTTGGGCTTCTTTAGACAGCCGGCCCGCCTGTTTCTTTGTGCGGGATTAATTATTGTGACCTTCGGTTCTTTAGTAGAGGAACGTGTTTGTTTCCTGGTCGTGTATTTCTGTTGTACTATTTCCGTCCCCCGTGTTTGGGGCCGTTATTATTGTGACCCTGTGGTGCGTTGGTGCATTAAAGAGCACAGCATTGCACTCTCTGTCTCCTGCGTCTGACACCCACGACACCCGGAGCGTTACAGAGACTAATATAAAGAACATGTTGATCAATGTAACAAAGTAATGACTTTTCAAATAAGTTACACGTTATGTTGGTCGACAATTACCCTTACGAACCATATAGCATATCATCACAGCATTACAGCAGTGTGTACCGGTATGTTAGCTAGCTACCTAACTACCCAACGTTTATTGACTTGATTATTCATATCATTCACAGTTTAGCTAAGTGGTATAGTCGTTGTGCGTTTGTAAATTCGCTCTGGCCATCTACTACGATTTCAGAGCACTCTTGTATGAGAGTACCAGAATAACTGATGAATGTACCAACGCTCAACACCCGTTGAAAATGGCCAGTGTCAGTAAACGTTGGCAAAAAAACGTAATTCAGTTGTTGCCAGCAGCACAGTTACAGTCACCAACTCTCTGGATAACATGAAAACAGCCTAACCAGCTCTTCTAGGGTGAGTAAAATGGTCAGTGAGCTGCTCTCTCATTTGTGTCTGGAAGTAGCTAGCAAACGAGCCAGTTAGCTTGGGTGCTTGACTGCCGTTGGGAGGTCAGAACACTCTGAACAACCCCTACTACTAGGCCAAAGCGTCCAGTGACTGCCTGGCCGTGTGCGCTCTGAACAACCCCTACTACTAGGCCAGAGCGTCCAGTGACTGCCTGGCCGTGTGCGCTCTAAACGCTGAGAGAACAAAACACTCTGAATTTACAAATTGACAATCTGACAATGTTCTGAAATTACGAACGCCCAGAGTGCACTCTGGCACTCCAGATTGAATTTAATAACACACCTGAAGTTGTAAAATGTCTAGCTAGTAATTTGTTATGCTAACAAGCTAGCAAGAGGTTGCATAGCAACAGCATCAACTGCCGGTAGTACGCTCACCTGAAAGGATACCTTTTGTTTACAGTATACTAAAATGAACTAATAGTATGTACAGTGCCTTGCGAAAGTATTCGGCCCCCTTGAACTTTGCAACCTTTTGCCACATTTCCATACCCCAAGCGACTTACAGCTGTAATCGCAGCGCTACAAAGTATTAACTTAAGGGGGCTGAATAATTTTGCATGCCCAAATTTTCAGTTTTTTGATTTGTTAAAAAAGTTTGAAATATCCAATAAATGTCGTTCCACTTCATGATTGTGTCCCACTTGTTGTTGATTCTTCACAAAAAAATACAGTTTTATATCTTTATGTTTGAAGCCTGAAATGTGGCAAAAGGTCGCAAAGTTCAAGGGGGCCAAATACTTTCGAAAGGCACTGTAGTATGTAGTATACAGTATGTTAGTATGGGTATTCGATACAGCTACTGTACTGCTGCAGACTGGAGAAGGGGGAGGAGATGGAGGAGACACTTGCTGTGTTCGAATACTCACACTAACCACACTATTTTCGATGTGAATTGAGTATATAGTCTGCTTATTGGTCATAGTATGATGTAGTTAGTATGCCAAAGGTTCCCGGATGTCGTACTAAATTTGCCAAAATATGAAGTATACATGCAGAGGACACTATTTCCGTACTTTAGGGCCAATAATGCAATTCTTCAGGAAATGATGGGCTTCAAATCGTTTTCAGATTTGAACAAAATGGCGAAAAATATGCAGCTGAGAGCGTATACAAATTCGTTGCTTTAACTAATTATGACAAATGTTAAGAAAATGCTGAACAAAGGAATAAAGTACGAGGAGAAGGGTTGGACTTTTCAATTAAGTTACCTTACATGTTATGTTGGCTGACTATTTGTCAGCTACACTACCCTTATGAACCACATAGCATATCATTACCGGTATGTTATCTAGTGTTGTGTCTTTGGCTATGCCTGACGAAGTGATATGACATGCTATTCTATAAAATCCTTTCTCTGTAATTAATATTACCTGATTGAGCTAATCATGTAAATGTTATTAACTAGAAAGTCGGGGCACCATGAAAGAGTGTTTATAGAGCTGTTATCTTACGAATAAACTCTTAAAGACCTAGTAATATTTTACATCCATAGCAGTCAATATAAATCGGCACCTTATTTCAGTCTCATCTGAAAGTTGACGAACCCTGGCTAACAAGTTGAATCAGTAATACAAAATTGGTTTTAATTATTTATTTACTAAATACCTAACTAATCACACAGAATTACGTATACACATAATGAATCATACCTTGATGACAAATTATGTCATAAAGGCAAACGTCCCTAGCAGACGGAACAGATATGACACCTGGTTAACCAAAGGAAAGGTGATGGGTTTGAGTGAAAGAGCAAAGGGAGAAGAGACGTCTCTATCGGGCGGTAGGCAGCTACTCTATCGTAAATACAGAATCTCATGCTTTCTAAATTTACCGCCCATTTGGAAAAGGGAAATGCAATAAATATTTACTCTGAGCTTCAATAGGTTGGTGGTAGATGGAAGGTCGTGTTGCCAAACCGAGTCCTTTGAAGTCTCTGGTGGTATATTGGATACGTTGTAGTAGCGTCGTTGTGTGGTAGACGGGATTATACTAACCCTCTCTGTCTAATACTACCTCCACTAACCCTCTCTGTCTATACTACCTCCACTAACCCTCTCTGTCTATACTACCTCCACTAACCCTCTCTGTCTATACTACCTCCACTAACCCTCTCTGTCTATACTACCTCCACTAACCCTCTCTGTCTATACTACCTCCACTAACCCTCTCTGTCTATACTACCTCCACTAACCCTCTCTGTCTATACTACCTCCACTAACCTCTCTGTCTATACTACTCCACTAACCCTCTCTGTCTATACTACACTAACCCTCTCTGTCTATACTACACTAACCCTCTCTGTCTATACTACACTAACCCTCTCTGTCTATACTACACTAACCCTCTCTGTCTATACTACCTCCACTAACCCTCTCTGTCTATACTACCTCCACTAACCCTCTCTGTCTATACTACCTCCACTAACCCTCTCTGTCTATACTACCCGCCACTAACCCTCTCGTCTATACTACCTCCACTAACCCTCTCTGTCTATACTACCTCCACTAACCCTCTGTCTATACTACCTCCACTAACCCTCTCTGTCTATACTACCTCCACTAACCCTCTCTGTCTATACTACCTCCACTAACCCTCTCTCTCTATACTACACTAACCCTCTCTGTCTATACTACACTAACCCTCTCTGTCTATACTACACTAACCCTCTCTGTCTATACTACCTCCACTAACCCTCTCTGTCTATACTACCTCCACTAACCCTCTCTGTCTATACTACACTAACCCTCTCTGTCTATACTACCTCCACTAACCCTCTCTGTCTATACTACCTCCACTAACCCTCTCTGTCTATACTACCCTCCACTAACCCTCTGTCTATACTACCTCCACTAACCCTCTCTGTCTATACTACCTCCACTAACCCTCTCTGTCTATACTACACTAACCCTCTCTGTCTATACTACCTCCACTAACCCTCTCTGTCTATACTACCTCCACTAACCCTCTCTGTCTATACTACCTCCACTAACCCTCTCTGTCTATACTACCTCCACTAACCCTCTGTCTATACTACACTAACCCTCTCTGTCTATACTACATCCACTAACCCTCTGTCTATACTACCTCCACTAACCCTCTGTCTATACTACCTCCACTAACCCTCTGTCTATACTACACTAAACCTCTCTGTCAATACTACCTCCACTAACCCTCTGTCTATACTACACTAACCCTCTCTGTCTATACTACCTCCACTAACCCTCTGTCTATACTACCTCCACTAACCCTCTCTGTCTATACTACCTCCACTAACCCTCTCTGTCTATACTACCCTCCACTAACCCTCTGTCTATACTACCTCCACTAACCCTCTCTGTCTATACTACCTCCACTAACCCTCTCTGTCTATACTACACTAACCCTCTCTGTCTATACTACCTCCACTAACCCTCTCTGTCTATACTACCTCCACTAACCCTCTCTGTCTATACTACCTCCACTAACCCTCTCTGTCTATACTACCTCCACTAACCCTCTGTCTATACTACACTACCCTCTCTGTCTATACTACATCACTAACCCTCTGTCTATACTACCCTCCACTAACCCTCTGTCTATACTACCTCCACTAACCCTCTGTCTATACTACCACTAAACCTCTCTGTCAATACTACCTCCACTAACCTCTCTGTCTATACTACACTAACCCTCTCTGTCTACTACCTCACTACCCTCTGTCTATACTACCTCCACTAACCCTCTGTCTTATACTACCCTCCACTAACCCTCTCTGTCTATACTACCTCCACTAACCCTCTCTGTCTATACTACCACTCCACTAACCCTCTCTGTCTATACTACACTAACCCTCTCTGTCTATATACGACCTCCACTAACCCTCTCTGTCTATACTGCCTCCACTAAACCCTCTCTGTCTATACTACCTCCACTAACCCTCTCTGTCTATACTACCTCCACTAACCCTCTCTGTCTATACTACCTCCACTAACCCTCTCTGGCTATACTACCTCCACTAACCCTCTCTGTCTATACTACCTCCACTAACCCCTCCTCTGTCTATACTACCTCCACTAACCCTCTCTGTCCTATACTACCTCCACTAACCCTCTCTGTCTATAGCTACCCATCCACTACCCTCTCTGTCTATATACCTCCACTAACCCTCTGTCTATACTACCACACTAACCCTCTTCTGTCATACTACCGTACACTAACCTCTCTTTTTACTTTTTCTGTCTATACTACACTAACCCTCTCGTCTATACTACACTAACCCTCTCTGTCTATACTACACTAACCCTCTCTGTCTATACTACCTCCACTAACCCTCTCTGTCTATACTACCTCCACTAACCCTCTCTGTCTATACTACCTCCACTAACCCTCTCTGTCTATACTACCTCCACTAACCCTCTCTGTCTATACTACCTCCACTAACCCTCTCTGTCTATACTACCTCCACTAACCCTCTCTGTCTATACTACCTCCACTAACCCTCTCTGTCTATACTACCTCCACTAACCCTCTCTGTCTATACTACCTCCACTAACCCTCTCTGTCTATACTACCTCCACTAACCCTCTCTGTCTATACTACCTCCACTAACCCTCTCTGTCTATACTACACTAACCCTCTCTGTCTATACTACACTAACCCTCTCTGTCTATACTACACTAACCCTCTCTGTCTATACTACACTAACCCTCTCTGTCTATACTACACTAACCCTCTCTGTCTATACTACCTCCACTAACCCTCTCTGTCTATACTACCTCCACTAACCCTCTCTGTCTATACTACCTCCACTAACCCTCTCTGTCTATACTACCGCCACTAACCCTCTCTGTCTATACTACCTCCACTAACCCTCTCTGTCTATACTACCTCCACTAACCCTCTGTCTATACTACCTCCACTAACCCTCTCTGTCTATACTACCTCCACTAACCCTCTCTGTCTATACTACCTCCACTAACCCTCTCTCTCTATACTACACTAACCCTCTCTGTCTATACTACACTAACCCTCTCTGTCTATACTACACTAACCCTCTCTGTCTATACTACCTCCACTAACCCTCTCTGTCTATACTACCTCCACTAACCCTCTCTGTCTATACTACACTAACCCTCTCTGTCTATACTACCTCCACTAACCCTCTCTGTCTATACTACCTCCACTAACCCTCTCTGTCTATACTACCTCCACTAACCCTCTGTCTATACTACCTCCACTAACCCTCTCTGTCTATACTACCTCCACTAACCCTCTCTGTCTATACTACCTAACCCTCTCTGTCTACTACCCTACCCTCTGTCTATACTACCTCCACTAACCCTCTCTGTCTATACTACCTCCACTAACCCTCTCTGTCTATACTACCTCCACTAAACCCTCTGTCTATACTACACTAACCCTCTCTGTCTATACTACATCCACTAACCCTCTGTCTATACTACCTCCACTAACCCTCTGTCTATACTACCTCCACTAACCCTCTGTCTATACTACACTAAACCTCTCTGTCAATACTACCTCCACTAACCCTCTGTCTATACTACACTAACCCTCTCTGTCTATACTACCTCACTAACCCTCTGTCTTACTACCACCATAACCCTCTCTGTCTATACTACCTCCACTAACCCTCTCTGTCTATACTACCTCCACTAACCCTCTGTCTATACTACCTCCACTAACCCTCTCTGTCTATACTACCTCCACTAACCCTCTCTGTCTATACTACACTAACCCTCTCTGTCTATACTACCTCCACTAACCCTCTCTGTCTATACTACCTCCACTAACCCTCTCTGTCTATACTACCTCCACTAACCCTCTGTCTATACTACACTAACCCTCTCTGTCTATACTACATCCACTAACCCTCTGTCTATACTACCTCCACTAACCCTCTGTCTATACTACCTCCACTAACCCTCTGTCTATACTACACTAAACCTCTCTGTCAATACTACCTCCACTAACCCTCTGTCTATACTACACTAACCCTCTCTGTCTATACTACCTCCACTAACCCTCTGTCTATACTACCTCCACTAACCCTCTCTGTCTATACTACCTCCACTAACCCTCTCTGTCTATACTACCTCCACTAACCCTCTCTGTCTATACTACACTAACCCTCTCTGTCTATACGACCTCCACTAACCCTCTCTGTCTATACTGCCTCCACTAACCCTCTCTGTCTATACTACCTCCACTAACCCTCTCTGTCTATACTACCTCCACTAACCCTCTCTGTCTATACTACCTCCACTAACCCCTCTCTGGCTATACTACCTCCACTAACCCTCTCTGTCTATACTACCTTCCACTAACCCTCTCTGTCTTACTACCTCCACTACCCTCTCTGTCTATACTACCCTCCACTAACCCTCTCTGTCTATACTACCTCCACTAACCCTCTCTGTCTATACTACCTCCACTAACCCTCTGTCTATACTACACTAACCCTCTCTGTCTATACTACCTCCACTAACCCTCTCTGTCTATACTAACACTAAAAACCCTCTTGTTATACTACACTAACCCTCTCTGTCTATACTACACTAACCTCTCTGTCCTATACTACACTACCCTCTCTGTCCTATACTACACTAACCCTCTCTGTCTATACTACCTCCACTAACCCTCTCTGTCTATACTACCTCCACTAACCCTCTCTGTCTATACTACCTCCACTAACCCTCTCTGTCTATTACTACCTCCACTAACCCTCCTGTCTATACTACCTCACTAACCCTCTCTGTCTATACTACCTCCACTAACCCTCTCTGTCTATACTACCTCCACTAACCCTCTGTCTATACTACACTAACCCTCTCTGTCTATTACTACCTCCACTAACCCTCATCTGTCTATACTACGCATCCACTAACCCCTACTCTCTATACTTCCACTAACCCTCTCTGTCTATACTGCACTAAACCCTCTCTGTCTATACTACACTAACGCCTCTCTGTCTATACTACCTCCACTAACCCTTCTCTGTCGTATACTACCCCGTCTACTAACCCTCTCTGTCTATACTACCTCCACTAACCCTCTGTCTATTACCTCCCACAAAACCCTCTCTGTCTATACTACCTCCACTAACCCTCTCTGTCTATACTACACTAACCCTCTCTGTCTATACTACCTCCACTAACCCTCTCTGTCTATACTACCTCCACTAACCCTCTCTGTCTATACTACCTCCACTAACCCTCTCTGTCTATACTACCTCCACTAACCCTCTGTCTATACTACACTAACCCTCTCTGTCTATACTACCTCCACTAACCCTCTGTCCACTAACCTCTGTCGTATACTACCATCCACTAACCGCTCTCATTCTATGACTGACCTCCCACCTACCCTCTCTGTCTCATATACCTCCACCTAACCCTCTTGTCTTATACTACCACTAACCCTCTCTGTCCCAATACTACAATCCACTAACCCTCTGTCTATACTACTCCGCACGAACCCTTCTCTGTCTGAAACTACACTCCACTAACCCTCTTTCAAATCAACATTCAAATCAAATGTGATTTTGTCACATAACACATGGTTAGCAGATGTTTAGATGGATGTGTAGCGCGAAGATGCCTTGTGCTTTATGAGTTCCGACAATTGCAGTAATAACCAACGAGTAATCTAACTAACAATTCCAAAACTACTGTCCTATACACAGTGTAAGGGGATAAAGAATATGTACATAAGGATATATGAATGAGTGATGGTACAGAGCAGCATAGGCAAGATACAGTAGATGATATCGAGTACAGTATAACATATGAGATGAGTATGTAAACAAAGTGGCATAGTTTAAATGGCTAGTGATACATGTATTACATAAGGATGGCAGTCGATGATATAGAGTACAGTATATATGTATGTATATGAATGAATAATGTAGGGTATGTTGAACATTATATAGGTAGCATTGTTTATAGTGGCTAGTGATATATTACATCATTTCCTATCAATTCCCATTATTAAATTGGCTGGAGTTGAGTCAGTGTCATTGTCAGTGTGGTTGGCAGCAGCCACTCAATGTTAGTGGTGGCTGTTTAACAGTCTGATGGCCTTGAGATAGAAGCTGTTTTTCAGTCTCTCGGTCCCAGCTTTGATGCACCTGTACTGACCATCGCCTTCTGGACGATAAGCGGGGTGAACAGGCAGTGGCTCGGGTGGTTGATGTCCTTGATGATCTTTATGGCCTTCCTGTGACATCAGGTGGTGTAGGTGTCCTGGAGGGCAGGTAGTTTGCCCCCGGTGATGCGTTGTGCAGACCTCACTACCCTCTGGAGAGCCTTACGGTTGAGGGCGGAGCAGTTGCCGTACCAGGCGGTGATACAGCCTCTCTGTCTATACTACACTAACCCTCTCTGTCTATACTACCTCCACTAACCCTCTCTGTCTATACTACCTCCACTAACCCTCTCTGTCTATACTACACTAACCCTCTCTGTCTATACTACACTAACCCTCTCTGTCTATACTACCTCCACTAACCCTCTCTGTCTATACTACCTCCACTAACCCTCTCTGTCTATACTACCTCCACTAACCCTCTCTGTCTATACTACCTCCACTAACCCTCTCTGTCTATACTACCTCCACTAACGCTATCTGTCTATACTACACTAACCCTCTCTGTCTATACTACACTAACCCTCTCTGGCTATACTACCTCCACTAACCCTCTCTGGCTATACTACATCCACTAACCCTCTCTGTCTATACTACACTAACTATCTGTCTATAGTACACTAACCCTCTCTGTCTATACTACCTCCACTAACCCTCTCTGGCTATACTACCTCCACTAACCCTCTCTGTCTATACTACACTAACCCTCTCTGTCTATACTACCCTCGCTAACCCTCTCTGTCTAACAACCTCCACTACCCTCTCTGTCTATACTCACTAACCCTCTCTGTCTATACTACCTCCACTAACCCTCTCTGTCTATAATACCCTCCACTAACCCTCTCTGTCAATACTACACTAACCCTCTCTGTCTATACTACCTCACTAACCCTCTCTGCTTATACTACCTCCAGCTAACCTCTCTGCCCCTGTCTATACTACCTCCACTAACCCTCTCTCATATACACACTAACCCTCTCTGTCTATACTACACTAACCCTCTCTGTCTATACTACACTAAACCTCGCTGTCTATACTACACTAACCCTCTCTGTCTATACTACACTAACCCTCTCTGTCTATACTACACTAACCCTCTCTGTCTATACTACCTCCACTAACCCTCTCTGTCTATAATACCTCCACTAACCCTCTCTGTCAATACTACACTAACCCTCTCTGTCTATACTACCTCCACTAACCCTCTCTGTCTTATACTACCTCCACTAACCCTCTCTGTCTATACTACCTCCACTAACCCTCTCTGCATATACTACACTAACCCTCTCTGTCTATACTACACTAACCCTCTCTGTCTATACTACACTAAACCTCGCTGTCTATACTACACTAACCCTCTCTGTCTATACTACACTAACCCTCTCTGTCTATACTACACTAACCCTCTCTGTCTATACTACCTCCACTAACCCTCTCTGTCTATAATACCTCCACTAACCCTCTCTGTCAATACTACACTAACCCTCTCTGTCTATACTACCTCCACTAACCCTCTCTGTCTGTACTACACTAACCCTCCCTGTCTATAGTACACTAACCCTCTCTGTCTATACTACCTCCACTAACCCTCTCTGGCTATACTACCTCCACTAACCCTCTCTGTCTATACTACACTAACCCTCTCTGTCTATACTACACTAACCCTCTCTGTCTATACTACACTAACCCTCTCTGTCTATACTACCTCCACTAACCCTCTCTGTCTATAATACCTCCACTAACCCTCTCTGTCAATACTACACTAACCCTCTCTGTCTATACTACCTCCACTAACCCTCTCTGTCTGTACTACACTAACCCTCCCTGTCTATACTACACTAACCCTCTCTGTCTATACTACCTCCACTAACCCTCTCTGTCTATACTACCTCCACTAACCCTCTCTGTCTATACTACCTCCACTAACCATCTCTGTCTGTACTACACTAACCCTCTCTGTCTATACTACACTAAACCTCGCTGTCTATACTACACTAACCCTCTCTGTCTATACTACACTAACCCTCTCTGTCTATACTACCTCCACTAACCCTCTCTGTCTATACTACCTCCACTAACCCTCTCTGTCTATACTACACTAACCCTCTCTGTCTATACTACACTAACCCTCTCTGTCTATACTACACTAACCCTCTCTGTCTATACTACACTAACCCTCTCTGTCTATACTACACTAACCCTCTCTGTCTATACTACCTCCACTAACCCTCTCTGTCTATACTACACTAACCCTCTCTGTCTATACTACTCCACTAAACTCTCTGTCTATACTACACTAACCCTCTCTGTCTATACTACCTCCACTAACCCTCTCTGTCTATACTACACTAACCCTCTCTGTCTATACTACACTAACCCTCTCTGTCTATACTACACTACCCTCTCTGTCTATACTACACTAACCCTCTCTGTATACTACACTAACCCTCTCTGTTTATACTACACTAACCCTCTCTGTCTATACTACACTAACCCTCTCTGTCTATACTACCTCCACTAACCCTCTCTGTCTATACTACACTAACCCTCTCTGTCTATACTACCTACACTAACCCTCTCTGTCTATACTACACTAACCCTCTCTGTCTATACTACACTAACCCTCTCTGTCTATACTACCTACACTAACCCTCTCTGTCTATACTACACTAACCCTCTCTGTCTATACTACACTAACCCTCTCTGTCTATACTACCTCCACTAACCCTCTCTGTCTATACTACCTCCACTAACCCTCTCTGTCTATACTACCTCCACTAACCCTCTCTGTCTATACTACCTACACTAACCCTCTCTGTCTATACTACACTAACCCTCTCTGTCTATACTACACTAACCCTCTCTGTCTATACTCCACTAACCCTCTCTGTCTATACTACCTCCACTAACCCTCTCTGTCTATACTACCTCCACTAACCCTCTCTGTCTATACTACCTCCACTAACCCTCTCTGTCTATACTACCTCCACTAACCCTCTCTGTCTATACTACACTAACCCTCTCTGTCTATACTACACTAAACCTCTCTGTCTATACTACACTAACCCTCTCTGTCTATACTACACTAACCCTCTCTGTCTATACTACACTAACCCTCTCTGTATACTACCTCCACTAACCCTCTCTGTCTATATACCTCCACTAACTCTCTGTCTATACTACACTAACCCTCTGTCTATACCCTCCACTAACCCTCTCTGTCTATACACTAACCCCTCTGTCTATACTACAAACCCTCTCTGTCTATACTACCTCCACTAACCTCTCTGTCTATACTACCTCCACTAACCTCTCTGTCTATACTACACTAACCCTCTCTGTCTATACTACACTAACCCTCTCTGTCTATACTACACTAACCCTCTCTGTCTATACTACTCCACTAACCCTCTGTCTATACTACCTCCACTAACCCTCTCTGTCTATACTACACTAACCCTCTCTGTCTATACTACCTCCACTAACCCTCTCTGTCTATACTACACTAACCCTCTCTGTGTCTATACTACACTAACCCTCTCTGTCTATACTACCTCCACTAACCCTCTCTGTCTATACTACCTCCACTAACCCTCTCTGTCTATACTACCTCCACTAACCCTCTCTGTCTGTACTAAACTAACCCTCTCTGTCTATACTACACTAAACCTCGCTGTCTATACTACACTAACCCTCTCTGTCTATACTACACTAACCCTCTCTGTCTATACTACACTAACCCTCTCTGTCTATACTACCTCCACTAACCCTCTCTGTCTATACTACACTAACCCTCTCTGTCTATTAACACTAACCCTCTCTGTCTATACTACACTAACCCTCTCTGTCTATACTACACTAACCCTCTCTGTCTATACTACACTAACCCTCTCTGTCTATACTACCTCCACTAACCCTCTCTGTCTATACTACACTAACCCTCTCTGTCTATACTACCTCCACTAACCCTCTCTGTCTATACTACCCTAACCCTCTCTGTTATACCTACACTAACCCTCTCTGTCTATACTACCTCCACTAACCCTCTCTGTCTATACTACACTAACCCTCTCTGTCTATACTACACTAACCCTCTCTGTCTATACTACACTAACCCTCTCTGTCTATACTACACTAACCCTCTCTGTCTATACTACACTAACCCTCTCTGTCTATACTACACTAACCCTCTCTGTCTATACTACACTAACCCTCTCTGTCTATACTACCTCCACTAACCCTCTCTGTCTATACTACACTAACCCTCTCTGTCTATACTACCTACACTAACCCTCTCTGTCTATACTACACTAACCCTCTCTGTCTATAAAACCTATACTAACCCCTAACCCTCTGTCTATACTACCTACACTAACCCTCTCTGTCTATACAATACTAACCCTCTCTGTCTATACTACACTAACCCTCTCTGTCTATACTACCTCCACTAACCCTCTCTGTCTATACTACCTCCACTAACCCTCTCTGTCTATACTACCTCCACTAACCCTCTCTGTCTATACTACCTACACTAACCCTCTCTGTCTATACTACACTAACCCTCTCTGTCTATACTACACTAACCCTCTCTGTCTATACTACCTCCACTAACCCTCTCTGTCTATACTACCTCCACTAACCCTCTCTGTCTATACTACCTCCACTAACCCTCTGTCTATACTACCTCCACTAACCCTCTCTGTCTATACTACCTACACTAACCTCTCTGTCTATACTACACTAACCCTCTCTGTCTATACTACACTAAACTCTCTGTCTATACTACCACTAACCCTCTCTGTCTATACTACACTAACCCTCTCTGTCTATACTACCTCCACTAACCCTCTCTGTCTATACTACACTAACCCTCTCTGTCTATACTACCACTAACCCTCTCTGTCTATACTACCTCCACTAACCCTCTCTGTCTATACTACCTCCACTAACCCTCTCTGTCTATACTACACTAACCCTCTCTGTCTATACTACACTAACCCTCTCTGTCTATACTACACTAACCTCTCTGTCTATACTACCTCCACTAACCCTCTCTGTCTATACTACCTCCACTAACCCTCTCTGTCTATACTACACTAACCCTCTCTGTCTATACTACCTCCACTAACCCTCTCTGTATACTACACTAACCCTCTCTGTCTATACTACACTAACCCTCTCTGTCTATACTACACTAACCCTCTCTGTCTATACTACCTCCACTAACCCTCTCTGTCTATACCTCCACTAACCCTCTCTGTCTACTACCTCCACTAACCCTCTCTGTCTATACTAACAAACCTCTCTGTCTATACTACACTAACCCTCTCTGTCTATACTACACTAACCCTCTCTGTCTATACTACACTAACCCTCTCTGTCTATACTACCTCCACTAACCCTCTCTGTCTATACTACACTAACCCTCTCTGTCTATACTACACTAACCCTCTCTGTCTATACTACACTAACCCTCTCTGTCTATACTACACTAACCTTCTTCGTCTATACTACACTAACCCTCTCTGTCTATACTACCTCCACTAACCCTCTCTGTCTATACTACACTAACCCTCTCTGTCTATACTACCTCCACTAACCCTCTCTGTCTATACTACACTAACCCTCTCTGTCTATACTACCCACTAACCCTCTCTGTCTATACTACACTAACCCTCTCTGTCTATACTACACTAACCCTCTCTGTCTATACTACACCCCTCTCTGTCTATACTACACTAAACCTCTCTGTCTATACTACACTAACCCTCTCTGTCTATACTACACTAACCCTCTCTGTCTATACTACACTAACCCTCTCTGTCTATACTACCTCCACTAACCCTCTCTGTCTATACTACATAACCCTCTCTGTCTATACTACACTAACCCTCTCTGTCTATACTACACTAACCCTCTCTGTCTATACCTACACTAACCCTCTCTGTCTATACTACACTAACCCTCTCTGTCTATACTACCTCCACTAACCCTCTCTGTCTATAACACTAACCTCTCTGTCTATACTACCTCACTAACCTCTCTCTCTATACTACCACTAACCCTCTCTGTCTATACTACCTCCACTAACCCTCTCTGTCTATACCTACACTAACCCTCTCTGTCTATACTACACTACCCTCTCTGTCTATACTACACTAACCCTCTCTGTCTATACTACACTAACCCTCTCTGTCTATACTACACTAACCCTCTCTGTCTATACTACACTAACCCTCTCTGTCTATACTACACTAACCCTCTCTGTCTATACTACCTCCACTAACCCTCTCTGTCTATACTACACTAACCCTCTCTGTCTATACTACCTCCACTAACCTCTCTGTCTATACTACACTAACCCTCTCTGTCTATACTACACTAACCCTCTCTGTCTATACTACCTCACTAACCCTCTCTGTCTATACTAACACTAACCCTCTCTGTCTATACTACACTAACCCTCTCTGTCTATACTACCTCCACTACCCTCTCTGTCTATACTACCTCCACTAACCCCTCTGTCTATACTACCTCCACTAACCCTCTCTGTCTATACTACCCCACTAACCCTCTCTGTCTATACTACCTACACTAACCCTCTCTGTCTATACTACACTAACCCTCTCTGTCTATACTACACTAACCCTCTCTGTCTATACTACCTCCACTAACCCTCTCTGTCTATACTACCTCCACTAACCCTCTCTGTCTATACTACCTCCACTAACCCTCTCTGTCTATACTACCTCCACTAACCCTCTCTGTCTATACTACCTCCACTAACCCTCTCTGTCTATACTACACTAACCCTCTCTGTCTATACTACACTAACCCTCTCTCTATACTACCTCCACTAACCCTCTCTGTCTATACTACCTCCACTAACCCTCTCTGTCTATACTACCTCCACTAACCCTCTCTGTCTATACACACTAACCCTCTCTGTCTATACTACACTAAACCTCTCTGTCTATACTACACTAACCCTCTCTGTCTATACTACACCTACCCTCTCTGTCTATACTACACTAACCCTCTCTGTCTATACTACCTCCACTAACCCTCTAGTCTATACTACCTACACTAACCCTCTCTGTCTATTACTACACTAACCCTCTCTGTCTATACTACACTAACCCTCTCTGTCTATACTACACTAACCTCTCTGTCTATACTACACTAACCCTCTCTGTCTATACTACCTCCACTAACCTCTCTGTCTATACTACACTAACCCTCTCTGTCTATACTACCTACACTAACCCTCTCTGTCTATACTACACTAACCCTCTCTGTCTATATACTACACTAACCCTCTCTGTCTATACTACACTAACCCTCTCTGGTATATACTCCACTAACCCTCTCTGTCTATACTACACTAACCCTCTCTGTCTATACTACACTAACCCTCTCTGTCTATACTACCACTAACCCTCTCTGTCTATACTCACTAACCCTCTCTGTCTATACTACACTAACCCTCTCTGTCTATACTACCTCCACTAACCCTCTCTGTCTATACTACACTAACCCTCTCTGTCTATACTACCTACACTAACCCTCTCTGTCTATACTACACTAACCCTCTCTGTCTATACTACACTACCCTCTCTGTCTATACTACCTCCACTAACCCTCTCTGTCTATACCTACACTAACCCTCTCTGTCTATACTACACTACCCTCTCTGTCTATACTACCTCACTAACCCTCTCTGTCTATACTACCTCCACTAACCCCTCTGTCTATACTACCTCCACTAACCCTCTCTGTCTATAACCTCCACTAACCCTCTCTGTCTATACTACTCCACTAACCCTCTCTGTCTATACTCCACTAACCCTCTCTGTCTATACTACACTAACCCTCTCTGTCTATACTCCTCACTAACCCTCTCTGTCTATACTACCTCCACTAACCCTCTCTGTCTATACTACACTAACCCTCTCTGTCTATACTACACTAACCCTCTCTGTCTATACTACACTAACCTCTCTGTCTATACTACCTCCACTACCTCTCTGTCTATACTACACTAACCCTCTCTGTCTATACTACACTAACCCTCTCTGTCTATACTACCTCCACTAACCCTCTCTGTCTATACTACCTAAACCTCTCTGTCTATACTACCTCACTAACCCTCTCTGTCTTATACTACACTAACCCTCTCTGTCTATACTACCTCCACTAACCCTCTCTGTCTATACTACACTAACCTCTCTGTATATACTACACTAACCCTCTCTGTATACTACTCCACTAACCCTCTCTGTCTATACTACACTAACCCTCTGTCTATACTACACTAACCCTCTCTGTCTATACTACACTAAACCTCGCTGTCTATACTACACTAACCCTCTCTGTCTATACTACCTCACTAACCCTCTCTGTCTATACCACTAACCCTCTCTGTCTATACTACCTCACTAACCCTCTCTGTCTATACTACACTAACCCTCTCTGTCTATACTACACTAACCCTCTCTGTCTATACTACTACACTAACCCTCTCTGTCTATACAATACTAACCCTCTCTGTCTATACTACACTAACCCTCTCTGTCTATACTACCTCACACTAACCCTCTCTGTCTATACTACCTCCACTAACCCTCTCTGTCTATACTACCTCACTAACCCTCTCGTCTATACTACCTACACTAACCCTCTCTGTCTATACTACCTACACTAACCTCTCTGTCTATACTACACTAACCCTCTCTGTCTATACTACACTAACCCTCTCTGTTATACTACCTCCACTACCCTCTCTGTCTATACTACCTCCACTAACCCTCTCTGTCTATACTACACTAACCCTCTCTGTCTACTACTACACTAACCCTCTCTGCTATACTACACTAAACCCTCTGTCTATACTACCTCCACTAACCCCCTCTCTGTCTATACTACACTACCCTCTCTGTCTATATACTACCTACACTAACCTCTCTGTCTATACTACACTAACCCTCTCTGTCTATACTACCTCCACTAACCCTCTGTCTATACTACCTACACTAACCCTCTCTGTCTATACTACCTCCACTAACCCTCTCTGTCTATACTACACTAACCCTCTCTGTCTATACTACACTAACCCTCTCTGTCTATACTACCTCCACTAACCCTCTCTGTCTATACTACCTCCACTAACCCTCTCTGTCTATGTTACACTAAACCTCTCTGTCTATACTACACTAACCCTCTCTGTCTATACTACCTCCACTAACCCCTCTGTCTATACTACACTAACCCTCTCTGTCTATACTACACTAACCCTCTCTGTCTATACTACACTAACCCTCTCTGTCTATACTACCTCCACTAACCCTCTCTGTCTATACTACCTCCACTAACCCTCTGTCTATACTACCTCCACTAACCCTCTCTGTCTATACTACCTCCACTAACCCTCTCTGTCTATACTACCTCCACTAACCCTCTCTGTCTATACTACCTCCACTAACCCTCTCTGTCTATACTACACTAACCCTCTCTGTCTATACTACCTCCACTAACCCTCTCTGTCTATACTACCTCCACTAACCCTCTCTGTCTATACTACCTCCACTAACCCTCTCTGTCTATACTACCTCCACTAACCCTCTCTGTCTATACTACCTCCACTAACCCTCTCTGTCTATACTACCTCCACTAACCCTCTCTGTCTATACTACCTCCACTAACCCTCTCTGTCTATACTACCTCCACTAACCCTCTCTGTCTATACTACACTAACCCTCTCTGTCTATACTACACTAACCCTCTCTGTCTATACTACCTCCACTAACCCTCTCTGTCTATACTACACTAACCCTCTCTGTCTATACTACCTCCACTAACCTCTCTGTCTATACTACCTCCACTAACCCTCTGTCTTATACTACACTAACCCTCTCTGTCTATACTACCTCCACTAACCTCTCTGTCTATACTACACTAACCCTCTCTGTCTATACTACACTAACCCTCTCTGTCTATACTACACTAACCCTCTCTGTCTATATACTACACTAACCCTCTCTGTCTATACTACACTAACCCTCTCTGTCTATACTACACTAACCCTCTCTGTCTATACTACACTAACCCTGTCTCTGTATATACTACCTCCACTAACCCTCTCTGTCTATACTACACTAACCCTCTCTGTCTATACTACCTCCACTAACCTCTCTGTCTATACTACACTAACCCTCTCTGTCTATACTACACTAACCCTCTCTGTCTATACTACCTCCACTAACCCTCTCTGTCTATACTACACTAACCCTCTCTGTCTATACTACACTAACCCTCTCTGTCTATACTACCTCCACTAACCCTCTCTATACTACCTCCACTAACCCTCTCTGTCTATACTACCTCCACTAACCCTCTCTGTCTATACTACCTCCACTAACCCTCTCTGTCTATACTACACTAACCCTCTCTGTCTATACTACACTAACCCTCTCTGTCTATACTACACTAACCCTCTCTGTCTATACTACCTACACTAACCCTCTCTGTCTATACTACACTAACCCTCTCTGTCTATACTACCTCCACTAACCCTCTCTGTCTATACTACCTCCACTAACCCTCTCTGTCTATACTACCTCCACTAACCCTCTCTGTCTATACTACCTACACTAACCCTCTCTGTCTATACTACACTAACCCTCTCTGTCTATAACCTACACTAACCCTCTCTGTCTATACTACCTCCACTAACCCTCTCTGTCTATACTACCTCCACTAACCCTCTCTGTCTATACTACCTCCACTAACCCTCTCTGTCTATACTACCTCCACTAAACCTCTCTGTCTATACTACACTAACCCTCTGTCTATACTACCTCCACTAACCCTCTCTGTCTATACTACCTCCACTAACCTCTCTGTCTATACTACACTAACCCTCTCTGTCTATACTACACTAACCCCTCTGTCTATACTACACTAACCCTCTCTGTCTATACTACCTCCACTAACCCTCTCTGTCTATACTACACTAACCCTCTCTGTCTATACTACCTCCACTAACCCTCTGTCTATACTACTACACTAACCCTCTCTGTCTATACTACCTCCACTAACCCTCTCTGTCTATACTACACTAACCCTCTCTTATACACATCTAGATGTGTATAAGAGACAGACACTAACCCTCTCTGTCTATACTACCTCCACTAACCCTCTCTGTCTATACTACCTCCACTAACCCTCTCTGTCTATACTACACTAACCCTCTCTGTCTATACTACCTCCACTAACCCTCTCTGTCTATACTACCTCCACTAACCCTCTCTGTCTATACTACCTAACCTCTCTGTCTGTCTATACTACACTAACCCTCTCTGTCTATACTACACTAACCCTCTCTGTCTATACTACCTACACTAACCCTCTCTGTCTATACTACACTAACCCTCTCTGTCTATACTACCTCACACTAACCCTCTGTCTATACTACCTACACTAACCCTCTCTGTCTATACTACACTAACCCTCTCTGTCTATACTACACTAACCCTCTCTGTCTATACTACACTAACCCTCTCTGTCTATACTACCTCCACTAACCCTCTCTGTCTATACTACACTAACCCTCTCTGTCTATACTACCTCCACTAACCCTCTCTGTCTATACTACCCACTAACCCTCTCTGTCTATACTACACTAACCCTCTCTGTCTATACTACCTCCACTAACCCTCTGTCTATACTACCTCCACTAACCTCTCTGTCTATACTACCTACACTAACCCTCTCTGTCTATACTACACTCCACAACTCTCTGTCTGTATACTACCTCCACTAACCCTCTCTGTCTATACTACCTCCACTAACCTCTCTGTCTATACTACCTCCACTAACCCTCTGTCTATACTACCTCCACTAACCCTCTGTCTATACTACCTCCACTAACCCTCTTGTCTATACTACACTACCCTCTCTGTCTATACTACACTAACCCTCTTGTCTATACTACCTCCACTAACCTCTGTCTATACTACCTCCACTAACCCTCTCTGTCTATACTACCTCCACTAACCCTCTCTGTCTATATACCTCCACTAACCCTCTCTGTCTATACTACCTCCACTAACCCTCTCTGTCTATACTACACTAACCCTCTCTGTCTATACTACCTCCACTAACCTCTCTGTCTATACTACACTAACCCTCTCTGTCTATACTACCTACACTAACCCTCTCTGTCTATACTACACTAACCCTCTCTGTCTATACTACTCCACTAACCCTCTGTCTATACTACCTCCACTAACCCTCTCTGTCTATACTACCTCCACTACCCTCTCTGTCTATACTACCTCCACTAACCCTCTCTGTCATACTACACTAACCCTCTTGTCTATACTACACTAACCCTCTCTGTATATACTCACTAACCCTCTCTGTCTATACTACCTACACTAACCCTCTCTGTCTATATATACACTAACCCTCTCTGTCTATACTACCTCCACTAACCCTCTCTGTCTATACTACCTCCACTAACCCTCTCTGTCTATACTACCTACACTAACCCTCTGTCTATACTACCTCCACTAACCCTCTCTGTCTATACTACACTAACCCTCTCTGTCTATACTACCTCCACTAACCCTCTCTGTCTATACTACCTCCACTAACCCTCTCTGTCTATACACCTCCACTAACACTCTCTGTCTATACTACTCCACTAACCCTCTCTGTCTATACTACCTCACTAACCCTCTCTGTCTATACTACACTAACCCTCTCTGTCTATACTACCTCCACTAACCCTCTCTGTCTATACTACCTCCACTAACCCTCTCTGTCTATACTACACTAACCCTCTCTGTCTATACTACACTAACCCTCTCTGTCATTATACACTAACCCTCTCTGTCTATACTACCTCCACTATCTCTCTGTCTATACTACACTAACCCTCTCGCTATACTACACTACACTAACCCTCTCTGTATATACTACACTAACCCTCTCTGTCTATACTACCTCAACAACCCTCTGTCTATACTACTACACTAACCTCTCTGTCTATACTACCTACACACATCAGTCTCTGTCTATACTACACTAACCCTCTCTGTCTATACTAACTAACCCTCTCTGTCTATACTACCTCACTAACCCTCTCTGTCTACTACACTAACCCTCTCTGTCTATACTACCTCCCACTAACCCTCCTGTCTATACTATACTACACTAACCCTCTCTGTCTATTACACACTAACCCTCTCTGTCTATACTACCTCCACTAACCCTCTCTGTCTATACTACCTCACTAACCCTCTCTGTCTATACTACCTCCACTAACCCTCTCTGTCTATACTACCTCCACAACCCTCTCTGTCTATACTACACTAACCCTCTCTGTCTATACTACACTAACCCTCTCTGTCTATACTACACTAACCCTCTCTGTCTATACTACCTCCACTAACCCTCTCTGTCTATACTACACTAACCTCTCTGTCTATACTACCTACACTAACCCTCTCTGTCTATACTAAACCTACCCTCTCTGTCTATAACCTCCACTAACCCTCTATCTATACTACACACTAACCCTCTCTGTCTATACTACCTCCACTAACCCTCTCTGTCTATACTACACTAACCCTCTTCTGTCTGTACTACACTAACCCTCTCTGTTTATATACTCCACTAACCCTCTCTGTCTATACTCCTCCACTAACCCTCTCTGTCTATACTACACTAAACCTCTCTGTCTATACTACACTAACCCTCTCTGTCTATACTACCTCCACTAACCCTCTGTCTATAATACACTAACCCTCTCTGTCTATACTACACTAACCTCTCTGTCTATACTACACTAACCCTCTCTGTCTATATACTACACTAACCCTCTCTGTCTATACTACCTCCACAAAACCTCTGTCTATACTACCTCCACTAACCCTCTCTGTCTAACTACCTCCACTAACCCTCTCTGTCTATACTACCTCCACTAACCCTCTCTGTCTATACAATCCACTAACCCTCTCTGTCTATACTACACTAACCCTCTTGTATAACTACACTAACCCTCTCTGTCTATACTACCTCCACTAACCCTCTCTGTCTATACTACCTACACTAACCCTCTCTGTCTATACTACACTAACCCTCTCTGTCTATACTACTCCACTAACCCTCTCTGTCTATACTACCTCCACTAACCCTCTCTGTCTATACTACCTCCACTAACCCTCTGTCTATACTACCTCCACTAACCCTCTCTGTCTATACTACCTCCACTAACCCTCTCTGTCTATACTACCTCCACTAACCCTCTCTGTCTATACTACCTCCACTAACCCTCTCTGTCTATACTACACTAACCCTCTCTGTCTATACTACCTCCACTAACCCTCTCTGTCTATACTACCTCCACTAACCCTCTCTGTCTATACTACACTAACCCTCTCTGTCTATACTACCTCCACTAACCCTCTCTGTCTATACTACCTCCACTAACCCTCTCTGTCTATACTACACTAACCCTCTCTGTCTATACTACCTCCACTAACCCTCTCTGTCTATACTACCTCCACTAACCCTCTCTGTCTATACTACACTAACCCTCTCTGTCTATACTACCTCCACTAACCTCTCTGTCTATACTACCTCCACTAACCCTCTGTCTATACTACACTAACCCTCTCTGTCTATACTACCTCCACTAACCCTCTCTGTCTATACTACACTAACCCTCTCTGTCTATACTACACTAACCCTCTCTGTCTATACTACACTAACCCTCTCTGTCTATACTACACTAACCCTCTCTGTCTATACTACACTAACCCTCTCTGTCTATACTACTCCACTAACCCTCTCTGTCTATACTACACTAACCTCTGTGTCTATACTACCTCCACTAATCCTCTCTGTCTATACTACACTAACCCTCTCTGTCTATACTACACTAACCCTCTCTGTCTATACTACCTCCACTAACCCTCTCTGTCTATACTACACTAACCCTCTCTGTCTATACTACCTACACTAACCCTCTCTGTCTATACTACACTAACCCTCTCTGTCTATACTACCTCCACTAACCCTCTGTCTATACTACCTCCACTAACCCTCTCTGTCTATACTACCTCCACTAACCCTCTGTCTATACTACCTCCACTAACCCTCTCTGTCTATACTACACTAACCCTCTCTGTCTATACTACACTAACCCTCTCTGTCTATACTACACTAACCCTCTCTGTCTATACTACCTACACTAACCCTCTCTGTCTATACTACACTAACCCTCTCTGTCTATACTACCTCCACTAACCCTCTCTGTCTATACTACCTCCACTAACCCTCTCTGTCTATACTACCTCCACTAACCCTCTGTCTATACTACCTACACTAACCCTCTCTGTCTATACTACACTAACCCTCTCTGTCTATACTACCTCCACTAACCCTCTCTGTCTATACTACCTCCACTAACCCTCTCTGTCTATACTACCTCCACTAACCCTCTCTGTCTATACTACCTCCACTAACCCTCTCTGTCTATACTACCTCCACTAACCCTCTCTGTCTATACTACACTAACCCTCTCTGTCTATACTACCTCCACTAACCCTCTCTGTCTATACTACCTCCACTAACCCTCTCTGTCTATACTACACTAACCCTCTCTGTCTATACTACACTAACCCTCTCTGTCTATACTACACTAACCCTCTCTGTCTATACTACCTCCACTAACCCTCTCTGTCTATACTACACTAACCCTCTCTGTCTATACTACCTACACTAACCCTCTCTGTCTATACTACACTAACCCTCTCTGTCTATACTACCTCCACTAAACCTCTGTCTATACTACCTACACTAACCCTCTCTGTCTATACTACCTCCACTAACAGTCTCTGTCTATACTACACTAACCCTCTCTGTCTGTACTAAACTAACCCTCTCTGTCTATACTACCTCCACTAACCCTCTCTGTCTATACTACACTAACCCTCTCTGTCTATACTACCTCCACTAACCCTCTCTGTCTATACTACACTAACCCTCTCTGTCTATACTACACTAACCCTCTCTGTCTATACTACCTCCACTAACCCTCTCTGTCTATACTACCTCCACTAACCCTCTCTGTCTATACTACCTCCACTAACCCTCTCTGTCTATACTACCTCCACTAACCCTCTCTGTCTATACTACACTAACCCTCTCTGTCTATACTACACTAACCCTCTCTGTCTATACTACACTAACCCTCTCTGTCTATACTACCTCCACTAACCCTCTCTGTCTATACTACACTAACCCTCTCTGTCTATACTACCTACACCAACCCTCTCTGTCTATACTAAACTAACCCTCTCTGTCTATACTACCTCCACTAACCCTCTGTCTATACTACCTACACTAACCCTCTCTGTCTATACTACCTCCACTAACCCTCTCTGTCTATACTACACTAACCCTCTCTGTCTGTACTACACTAACCCTCTCTGTCTATACTACCTCCACTAACCCTCTCTGTCTATACTACCTCCACTAACCCTCTCTGTCTATGTTACACTAAACCTCTCTGTCTATACTACACTAACCCTCTCTGTCTATACTACCTCCACTAACCCTCTGTCTATACTACACTAACCCTCTCTGTCTATACTACACTAACCCTCTCTGTCTATACTACACTAACCCTCTCTGTCTATACTACCTCCACTAACCCTCTCTGTCTATACTACCTCCACTAACCCTCTGTCTATACTACCTCCACTAACCCTCTCTGTCTATACTACCTCCACTAACCCTCTCTGTCTATACTACCTCCACTAACCCTCTCTGTCTATACTACCTCCACTAACCCTCTCTGTCTATACTACACTAACCCTCTCTGTCTATACTACACTAACCCTCTCTGTCTATACTACCTCCACTAACCCTCTCTGTCTATACTACCTCCACTAACCCTCTCTGTCTATACTACACTAACCTCTCTGTCTATACTACCTCCACTAACCCTCTCTGTCTATACTACCTCCACTAACCCTCTCTGTCTATACTACCTCCACTAACCCTCTCTGTCTATACTACCTCCACTAACCCTCTCTGTCTATACTACCTCCACTAACCCTCTCTGTCTATACTACCTACACTAACCCTCTCTGTCTATACTACCTCCACTAACCCTCTCTGTCTATACTACCTCCACTAACCCTCTCTGTCTATACTACACTAACCCTCTCTGTCTATACTACCTCCACTAACCCTCTCTGTCTATACTACCTCCACTAACCCTCTCTGTCTATACTACCTCCACTAACCCTCTCTGTCTATACTACACTAACCCTCTCTGTCTATACTACCTCCACTAACATTCTGTCTATACTACCTCCACTAACCCTCTCTGTCTATACTACCTCCACTAACCCTCTCTGTCTATACTACACTAACCCTCTCTGTCTATACTACACTAACCCTCTCTGTCTATACTACACTAACCCTCTCTGTCTATACTACACTAACCCTCTCTGTCTATACTACACTAACCCTCTCTGTCTATACTACACTAACCCTCTCTGTCTATACTACCTCCACTAACCCTCTCTGTCTATACTACACTAACCCTCTCTGTCTATACTACCTCCACTAACCCTCTCTGTCTATACTACACTAACCCTCTCTGTCTATACTACACTAACCCTCTCTGTCTATACTACCTCCACTAACCCTCTCTGTCTATACTACACTAACCCTCTCTGTCTATACTACACTAACCCTCTCTGTCTATACTACCTCCACTAACCCTCTGTCTATACTACCTCCACTAACCCTCTCTGTCTATACTACCTCCACTAACCCTCTGTCTATACTACCTACACTAACCCTCTCTGTCTATACTACACTAACCCTCTCTGTCTATACTACACTAACCCTCTCTGTCTATACTACACTAACCCTCTCTGTCTATACTACCTACACTAACCCTCTCTGTCTATACTACACTAACCCTCTCTGTCTATACTACCTCCACTAACCCTCTCTGTCTATACTACCTCCACTAACCCTCTCTGTCTATACTACCTCCACTAACCCTCTCTGTCTATACTACCTCCACTAACCCTCTCTGTCTATACTACCTCCACTAACCCTCTCTGTCTATACTACACTAACCCTCTCTGTCTATACTACCTCCACTAACCTCTCTGTCTATACTACCTCCACTAACCCTCTCTGTCTATACTACCTCCACTAACCCTCTCTGTCTATACTACCTCCACTAACCCTCTCTGTCTATACTACCTCCACTAACCCTCTCTGTCTATACTACACTAACCTCTCTGTCTATACTACCTCCACTAACCCTCTCTGTCTATACTACCTCCACTAACCCTCTCTGTCTATACTACACTAACCCTCTCTGTCTATACTACACTAACCCTCTCTGTCTATACTACACTAACCCTCTCTGTCTATACTACCTCCACTAACCCCTCTGTCTATACTACACTAACCCTCTCTGTCTATACTACCCACTAACCCTCTCTGTCTATACTACACTAACCCTCTCTGTCTATACTACCTCCACTAACCCTCTGTCTATACTACCTACACTAACCCTCTCTGTCTATACTACCTCCACTAACCCTCTCTGTCTATACTACACTAACCCTCTCTGTCTATACTACACTAACCCTCTCTGTCTATACTACCTCCACTAACCCTCTCTGTCTATACTACACTAACCCTCTCTGTCTATACTACCTCCACTAACCCTCTCTGTCTATACTACACTAACCCTCTCTGTCTATACTACACTAACCCTCTCTGTCTATACTACCTCCACTAACCCTCTGTCTATACTACCTCCACTAACCCTCTCTGTCTATACTACCTCCACTAACCCTCTCTGTCTATACTACCTCCACTAACCCTCTCTGTCTATACTACCTCCACTAACCCTCTCTGTCTATACTACCTCCACTAACCCTCTCTGTCTATACTACCTCCACTAACCCTCTCTGTCTATACTACCTCCACTAACCCTCTCTGTCTATACTACCTCCACTAACCCTCTGTCTATACTACCTCCACTAACCCTCTGTCTATACTACCTACACTAACCCTCTCTGTCTATACTACCTCCACTAACCCTCTCTGTCTATACTACACTAACCCTCTCTGTCTATACTACACTAACCCTCTCTGTCTATACTACCTCCACTAACCCTCTCTGTCTATACTACCTCCACTAACCCTCTCTGTCTATACTACACTAACCCTCTCTGTCTATACTACCTCCACTAACCCTCTCTGTCTATACTACCTCCACTAACCCTCTGTCTATACTACCTCCACTAACCCTCTGTCTATACTACCTACACTAACCCTCTCTGTCTATACTACCTCCACTAACCCTCTCTGTCTATACTACACTAACCCTCTCTGTCTATACTACACTAACCCTCTCTGTCTATACTACCTCCACTAACCCTCTGTCTATACTACACTAACCCTCTCTGTCTATACTACACTAACCCTCTCTGTCTATACTACACTAACCCTCTCTGTCTATACTACCTCCACTAACCCTCTGTCTATACTACCTCCACTAACCCTCTCTGTCTATACTACCTCCACTAACCCTCTCTGTCTATACTACCTCCACTAACCCTCTCTGTCTATACTACACTAACCCTCTCTGTCTATACTACCTCCACTAACCCTCTCTGTCTATACTACCTCCACTAACCCTCTCTGTCTATACTACACTAACCCTCTCTGTCTATACTACCTCCACTAACCCTCTCTGTCTATACTACCTCCACTAACCCTCTCTGTCTATACTACACTAACCCTCTCTGTCTATACTACCTCCACTAACATTCTGTCTATACTACCTCCACTAACCCTCTGTCTATACTACACTAACCCTCTCTGTCTATACTACCTCCACTAACCCTCTCTGTCTATACTACACTAACCCTCTCTGTCTATACTACACTAACCCTCTCTGTCTATACTACACTAACCCTCTCTGTCTATACTACACTAACCCTCTCTGTCTATACTACACTAACCCTCTCTGTCTATACTACACTAACCCTCTCTGTCTATACTACACTAACCCTCTCTGTCTATACTACCTCCACTAACCCTCTGTCTATACTACCTCCACTAACCCTCTCTGTCTATACTACCTCCACTAACACTCTCTGTCTATACTACCTCCACTAACCCTCTCTGTCTATACTACCTCCACTAAACCTCTCTGTCTATACTACACTAACCCTCTCTGTCTATACTACCTCCACTAACCCTCTCTGTCTATACTACCTCCACTAACCCTCTCTGTCTATACTACACTAACCCTCTCTGTCTATACTACACTAACCCTCTCTGGCTATACTACACTAACCCTCTCTGTCTATACTACCTCCACTAACCCTCTCTGTCTATACTACACTAACCCTCTCTGTCTATACTACCTACACTAACCCTCTCTGTCTATACTACACTAACCCTCTCTGTCTATACTACCTCCACTAACCCTCTGTCTATACTACCTACACTAACCCTCTCTGTCTATACTACCTCCACTAACCCTCTCTGTCTATACTACACTAACCCTCTCTGTCTGTACTAAACTAACCCTCTCTGTCTATACTACCTCCACTAACCCTCTCTGTCTATACTACACTAACCCTCTCTGTCTATACTACCTCCACTAACCCTCTCTGTCTATACTACACTAACCCTCTCTGTCTATACTACACTAACCCTCTCTGTCTATACTACCTCCACTAACCCTCTGTCTATACTACCTCCACTAACCCTCTCTGTCTATACTACCTCCACTAACCCTCTCTGTCTATACTACCTCCACTAACCCTCTCTGTCTATACTACCTCCACTAACCCTCTCTGTCTATACTACCTCCACTAACCCTCTCTGTCTATACTACCTCCACTAACCCTCTCTGTCTATACTACCTCCACTAACCCTCTCTGTCTATACTACCTCCACTAACCCTCTGTCTATACTACCTCCACTAACCCTCTGTCTATACTACCTACACTAACCCTCTCTGTCTATACTACCTCCACTAACCCTCTCTGTCTATACTACACTAACCCTCTCTGTCTATACTACACTAACCCTCTCTGTCTATACTACCTCCACTAACCCTCTCTGTCTATACTACCTCCACTAACCCTCTCTGTCTATACTACACTAACCCTCTCTGTCTATACTACCTCCACTAACCCTCTCTGTCTATACTACCTCCACTAACCCTATGTCTATACTACCTCCACTAACCCTCTGTCTATACTACCTACACTAACCCTCTCTGTCTATACTACCTCCACTAACCCTCTCTGTCTATACTACACTAACCCTCTCTGTCTATACTACACTAACCCTCTCTGTCTATACTACCTCCACTAACCCTCTGTCTATACTACACTAACCCTCTCTGTCTATACTACACTAACCCTCTCTGTCTATACTACACTAACCCTCTCTGTCTATACTACCTCCACTAACCCTCTCTGTCTATACTACCTCCACTAACCCTCTCTGTCTATACTACTCCACTAACCCTCTCTGTCTATACTACCTCCACTAACCCTCTCTGTCTATACTACACTAACCCTCTCTGTCTATACTACCTCCACTAACCCTCTCTGTCTATACTACCTCCACTAACCCTCTCTGTCTATACTACACTAACCCTCTCTGTCTATACTACCTCCACTAACCCTCTCTGTCTATACTACCTCCACTAACCCTCTCTGTCTATACTACACTAACCCTCTCTGTCTATACTACCTCCACTAACCTCTCTGTCTATACTACCTCCACTAACCCTCTGTCTATACTACACTAACCCTCTCTGTCTATACTACCTCCACTAACCCTCTCTGTCTATACTACACTAACCCTCTCTGTCTATACTACACTAACCCTCTCTGTCTATACTACACTAACCCTCTCTGTCTATACTACACTAACCCTCTCTGTCTATACTACACTAACCCTCTCTGTCTATACTACACTAACCCTCTCTGTCTATACTACACTAACCCTCTCTGTCTATACTACCTCCACTAACCCTCTCTGTCTATACTACACTAACCCTCTCTGTCTATACTACCTCCACTAACCCTCTCTGTCTATACTACACTAACCCTCTCTGTCTATACTACACTAACCCTCTCTGTCTATACTACCTCCACTAACCCTCTCTGTCTATACTACACTAACCCTCTCTGTCTATACTACCTACACTAACCCTCTCTGTCTATACTACACTAACCCTCTCTGTCTATACTACCTCCACTAACCCTCTGTCTATACTACCTCCACTAACCCTCTCTGTCTATACTACCTCCACTAACCCTCTGTCTATACTACCTCCACTAACCCTCTCTGTCTATACTACACTAACCCTCTCTGTCTATACTACACTAACCCTCTCTGTCTATACTACCTACACTAACCCTCTCTGTCTATACTACACTAACCCTCTCTGTCTATACTACCCACTAACCCTCTCTGTCTATACTACCTCCACTAACCCTCTCTGTCTATACTACCTCCACTAACCCTCTCTGTCTATACTACCTACACTAACCCTCTCTGTCTATACTACACTAACCCTCTCTGTCTATACTACCTCCACTAACCCTCTCTGTCTATACTACCTCCACTAACCCTCTCTGTCTATACTACCTCCACTAACCCTCTCTGTCTATACTACCTCCACTAACCCTCTGTCTATACTACCTACACTAACCCTCTCTGTCTATACTACCTCCACTAACCCTCTCTGTCTATACTACACTAACCCTCTCTGTCTATACTACACTAACCCTCTCTGTCTATACTACCTCCACTAACCCTCTGTCTATACTACACTAACCCTCTCTGTCTATACTACACTAACCCTCTCTGTCTATACTACACTAACCCTCTCTGTCTATACTACCTCCACTAACCCTATGTCTATACTACCTCCACTAACCCTCTCTGTCTATACTACCTCCACTAACCTCTCTGTCTATACTACCTCCACTAACCCTCTCTGTCTATACTACCTCCACTAACCCTCTCTGTCTATACTACACTAACCCTCTCTGTCTATACTACCTCCACTAACCCTCTCTGTCTATACTACCTCCACTAACCCTCTCTGTCTATACTACACTAACCCTCTCTGTCTATACTACCTCCACTAACCCTCTCTGTCTATACTACCTCCACTAACCCTCTCTGTCTATACTACACTAACCCTCTCTGTCTATACTACCTCCACTAACCTTCTGTCTACTACCTCCACTAACCCTCTGTCTATACTACACTAACCCTCTCTGTCTATACTACCTCCACTAACCCTCTCTGTCTATACTACACTAACCCTCTCTGTCTATACTACACTAACCCTCTCTGTCTATACTACACTAACCCTCTCTGTCTATACTACACTAACCCTCTCTGTTTATACTACACTAACCCTCTCTGTCTATACTACACTAACCCTCTCTGTCTATACTACACTAACCCTCTCTGTCTATACTACCTCCACTAACCCTCTCTGTCTATACTACACTAACCCTCTCTGTCTATACTACCTCCACTAACCCTCTCTGTCTATACTACACTAACCCTCTCTGTCTATACTACACTAACCCTCTCTGTCTATACTACCTCCACTAACCCTCTCTGTCTATACTACACTAACCCTCTCTGTCTATACTACCTACACTAACCCTCTCTGTCTATACTACACTAACCCTCTCTGTCTATACTACCTCCACTAACCCTCTGTCTATACTACCTCCACTAACCCTCTCTGTCTATACTACCTCCACTAACCCTCTGTCTATACTACCTCCACTAACCTCTCTGTCTATACTACACTAACCCTCTCTGTCTATACTACACTAACCCTCTCTGTCTATACTACCTACACTAACCCTCTCTGTCTATACTACACTAACCCTCTCTGTCTATACTACTCACTAACCCTCTCTGTCTATACTACCTCCACTAACCCTCTCTGTCTATACTACCTCCACTAACCCTCTCTGTCTATACTACCTACACTAACCCTCTCTGTCTATACTACACTAACCCTCTCTGTCTATACTACCTCCACTAACCCTCTCTGTCTATACTACCTCCACTAACCCTCTCTGTCTATACTACCTCCACTAACCCTCTCTGTCTATACTACCTCCACTAACCCTCTCTGTCTATACTACCTCCACTAACCCTCTCTGTCTATACTACACTAACCCTCTCTGTCTATACTACCTCCACTAACCCTCTCTGTCTATACTACCTCCACTAACCCTCTCTGTCTATACTACACTAACCCTCTCTGTCTATACTACACTAACCCTCTCTGTCTATACTACACTAACCCTCTCTGTCTATACTACCTCCACTAACCCTCTCTGTCTACTACTACACTAACCCTCTCTGTCTATACTACCTACACTAACCCTCTCTGTCTATACTACACTAACCCTCTCTGTCTATACTACCTCCACTAACCCTCTGTCTATACTACCTACACTAACCCTCTCTGTCTATACTACCTCCACTAACCCTCTCTGTCTATACTACACTAACCCTCTCTGTCTGTACTAAACTAACCCTCTCTGTCTATACTACCTCCACTAACCCTCTCTGTCTATACTACACTAACCCTCTCTGTCTATACTACCTCCACTAACCCTCTCTGTCTATACTACACTAACCCTCTCTGTCTATACTACACTAACCCTCTCTGTCTATACTACCTCCACTAACCCTCTGTCTATACTACCTCCACTAACCCTCTCTGTCTATACTACCTCCACTAACCCTCTCTGTCTATACTACCTCCACTAACCCTCTCTGTCTATACTACCTCCACTAACCCTCTCTGTCTATACTACCTCCACTAACCCTCTCTGTCTATACTACCTCCACTAACCCTCTCTGTCTATACTACCTCCACTAACCCTCTCTGTCTATACTACCTCCACTAACCCTCTGTCTATACTACCTCCACTAACCCTCTGTCTATACTACCTACACTAACCCTCTCTGTCTATACTACCTCCACTAACCCTCTCTGTCTATACTACACTAACCCTCTCTGTCTATACTACACTAACCCTCTCTGTCTATACTACCTCCACTAACCCTCTCTGTCTATACTACCTCCACTAACCCTCTCTGTCTATACTACACTAACCCTCTCTGTCTATACTACCTCCACTAACCCTCTCTGTCTATACTACCTCCACTAACCCTCTCTGTCTATACTACCTCCACTAACCCTCTCTGTCTATACTACACTAACCCTCTCTGTCTATACTACCTCCACTAACCCTCTCTGTCTATACTACCTCCACTAACCCTCTCTGTCTATACTACCTCCACTAACCCTCTCTGTCTATACTACCTCCACTAACCCTCTCTGTCTATACTACCTCCACTAACCCTCTCTGTCTATACTACCTCCACTAACCCTCTGTCTATACTACACTAACCCTCTCTGTCTATACTACCTCCACTAACCCTCTGTCTATACTACCTCCACTAACCCTCTGTCTATACTACACTAACCCTCTCTGTCTATACTACCTCCACTAACCCTCTCTGTCTATACTACACTAACCCTCTCTGTCTATACTACCTCCACTAACCCTCTCTGTCTATACTACACTAACCCTCTCTGTCTATACTACACTAACCCTCTCTGTCTATACTACCTCCACTAACCCTCTGTCTATACTACACTAACCCTCTCTGTCTATACTACCTCCACTAACCCTATGTCTATACTACCTCCACTAACCCTCTCTGTCTATACTACCTCCACTAACCCTCTCTGTCTATACTACCTCCACTAACCCTCTCTGTCTATACTACCTCCACTAACCCTCTCTGTCTATACTACACTAACCCTCTCTGTCTATACTACCTCCACTAACCCTCTCTGTCTATACTACCTCCACTAACCCTCTCTGTCTATACTACACTAACCCTCTCTGTCTATACTACCTCCACTAACCCTCTGTCTATACTACCTCCACTAACCCTCTCTGTCTATACTACCTCCACTAACCCTCTGTCTATACTACCTCCACTAACCCTCTCTGTCTATACTACACTAACCCTCTCTGTCTATACTACACTAACCCTCTCTGTCTATACTACCTACACTAACCCTCTCTGTCTATACTACACTAACCCTCTCTGTCTATACTACCTCCACTAACCCTCTCTGTCTATACTACCTCCACTAACCCTCTCTGTCTATACTACCTCCACTAACCCTCTCTGTCTATACTACCTACACTAACCCTCTCTGTCTATACTACACTAACCCTCTCTGTCTATACTACCTCCACTAACCCTCTCTGTCTATACTACCTCCACTAACCCTCTCTGTCTATACTACCTCCACTAACCCTATGTCTATACTACCTCCACTAACCCTCTGTCTATACTACCTACACTAACCCTCTCTGTCTATACTACCTCCACTAACCCTCTCTGTCTATACTACACTAACCCTCTCTGTCTATACTACACTAACCCTCTCTGTCTATACTACCTCCACTAACCCTCTGTCTATACTACACTAACCCTCTCTGTCTATACTACACTAACCCTCTCTGTCTATACTACACTAACCCTCTCTGTCTATACTACCTCCACTAACCCCTCTGTCTATACTACCTCCACTAACCCTCTCTGTCTATACTACCTCCACTAACCCTCTCTGTCTATACTACCTCCACTAACCCTCTCTGTCTATACTACCTCCACTAACCCTCTCTGTCTATACTACACTAACCCTCTCTGTCTATACTACCTCCACTAACCCTCTCTGTCTATACTACCTCCACTAACCCTCTCTGTCTATACTACACTAACCCTCTCTGTCTATACTACCTCCACTAACCCTCTCTGTCTATACTACCTCCACTAACCCTCTCTGTCTATACTACACTAACCCTCTCTGTCTATACTACCTCCACTAACCTCTCTGTCTATACTACCTCCACTAACCCTCTGTCTATACTACACTAACCCTCTCTGTCTATACTACCTCCACTAACCCTCTCTGTCTATACTACACTAACCCTCTCTGTCTATACTACACTAACCCTCTCTGTCTATACTACACTAACCCTCTCTGTCTATACTACACTAACCCTCTCTGTCTATACTACACTAACCCTCTCTGTCTATACTACACTAACCCTCTCTGTCTATACTACACTAACCCTCTCTGTCTATACTACCTCCACTAACCCTCTCTGTCTATACTACACTAACCCTCTCTGTCTATACTACCTCCACTAACCCTCTCTGTCTATACTACACTAACCCTCTCTGTCTATACTACACTAACCCTCTCTGTCTATACTACCTCCACTAACCCTCTCTGTCTATACTACACTAACCCTCTCTGTCTATACTACCTACACTAACCCTCTCTGTCTATACTACACTAACCCTCTCTGTCTATACTACCTCCACTAACCCTCTGTCTATACTACCTCCACTAACCCTCTCTGTCTATACTACCTCCACTAACCCTCTGTCTATACTACCTCCACTAACCCTCTCTGTCTATACTACACTAACCCTCTCTGTCTATACTACACTAACCCTCTCTGTCTATACTACCTACACTAACCCTCTCTGTCTATACTACACTAACCCTCTCTGTCTATACTACCCACTAACCCCTCTGTCTATACTACCTCCACTAACCCTCTCTGTCTATACTACCTCCACTAACCCTCTCTGTCTATACTACCTACACTAACCCTCTCTGTCTATACTACACTAACCCTCTCTGTCTATACTACCTCCACTAACCCTCTCTGTCTATACTACCTCCACTAACCCTCTCTGTCTATACTACCTCCACTAACCCTCTCTGTCTATACTACCTCCACTAACCCTCTCTGTCTATACTACCTCCACTAACCCTCTCTGTCTATACTACACTAACCCTCTCTGTCTATACTACCTCCACTAACCCTCTCTGTCTATACTACCTCCACTAACCCTCTCTGTCTATACTACACTAACCCTCTCTGTCTATACTACACTAACCCTCTCTGTCTATACTACACTAACCCTCTCTGTCTATACTACCTCCACTAACCCTCTCTGTCTATACTACACTAACCCTCTCTGTCTATACTACCTACACTAACCCTCTCTGTCTATACTACACTAACCCTCTCTGTCTATACTACCTCCACTAACCCTCTGTCTATACTACCTACACTAACCCTCTCTGTCTATACTACCTCCACTAACCCTCTCTGTCTATACTACACTAACCCTCTCTGTCTATACTACACTAACCCTCTCTGTCTATACTACCTCCACTAACCCTCTCTGTCTATACTACACTAACCCTCTCTGTCTATACTACCTCCACTAACCCTCTCTGTCTATACTACACTAACCCTCTCTGTCTATACTACACTAACCCTCTCTGTCTATACTACCTCCACTAACCCTATGTCTATACTACCTCCACTAACCCTCTCTGTCTATACTACCTCCACTAACCCTCTCTGTCTATACTCCACTAACCCTCTCTGTCTATACTACCTCCACTAACCCTCTCTGTCTATACTACCTCCACTAACCCTCTCTGTCTATACTACCTCCACTAACCCTCTCTGTCTATACTACCTCCACTAACCCTCTCTGTCTATACTACCTCCACTAACCCTCTGTCTATACTACCTCCACTAACCCTCTGTCTATACTACCTACACTAACCCTCTCTGTCTATACTACCTCCACTAACCCTCTCTGTCTATACTACACTAACCCTCTCTGTCTATACTACACTAACCCTCTCTGTCTATACTACCTCCACTAACCCTCTCTGTCTATACTACCTCCACTAACCCTCTCTGTCTATACTACACTAACCCTCTCTGTCTATACTACCTCCACTAACCCTCTCTGTCTATACTACCTCCACTAACCCTCTCTGTCTATACTACCTCCACTAACCCTCTCTGTCTATACTACACTAACCCTCTCTGTCTATACTACCTCCACTAACCCTCTCTGTCTATACTACCTCCACTAACCCTCTCTGTCTATACTACCTCCACTAACCCTCTCTGTCTATACTACCTCCACTAACCCTCTGTCTATACTACACTAACCCTCTCTGTCTATACTACCTCCACTAACCCTCTGTCTATACTACCTCCACTAACCCTCTGTCTATACTACACTAACCCTCTCTGTCTATACTACCTCCACTAACCCTCTGTCTATACTACCTCCACTAACCTCTCTGTCTATACTACACTAACCCTCTCTGTCTATACTACCTCCACTAACCCTCTCTGTCTATACTACACTAACCCTCTCTGTCTATACTACCTCCACTAACCCTCTCTGTCTATACTACACTAACCCTCTCTGTCTATACTACACTAACCCTCTCTGTCTATACTACCTCCACTAACCCTCTGTCTATACTACACTAACCCTCTCTGTCTATACTACACTAACCCTCTCTGTCTATACTACACTAACCCTCTCTGTCTATACTACCTCCACTAACCCTCTGTCTATACTACCTCCACTAACCCTCTCTGTCTATACTACCTCCACTAACCCCTCTGTCTATACTACCTCCACTAACCCTCTCTGTCTATACTACCTCCACTAACCCTCTCTGTCTATACTACCTCCACTAACCCTCTCTGTCTATACTACCTACACTAACCCTCTCTGTCTATACTACCTCCACTAACCCTCTGTCTATACTACACTAACCCTCTCTGTCTATACTACACTAACCCTCTCTGTCTATACTACCTCCACTAACCCTCTGTCTATACTACACTAACCCTCTCTGTCTATACTACACTAACCCTCTCTGTCTATACTACACTAACCCTCTCTGTCTATACTACCTCCACTAACCCTCTGTCTATACTACCTCCACTAACCCTCTCTGTCTATACTACCTCCACTAACCCTCTCTGTCTATACTACCTCCACTAACCCTCTCTGTCTATACTACCTCCACTAACCCTCTCTGTCTATACTACACTAACCCTCTCTGTCTATACTACCTCCACTAACCCTCTCTGTCTATACTACCTCCACTAACCCTCTCTGTCTATACTACACTAACCCTCTCTGTCTATACTACCTCCACTAACCCTCTCTGTCTATACTACCTCCACTAACCCTCTCTGTCTATACTACACTAACCCTCTCTGTCTATACTACCTCCACTAACCTCTCTGTCTATACTACCTCCACTAACCCTCTGTCTATACTACACTAACCCTCTCTGTCTATACTACCTCCACTAACCCTCTCTGTCTATACTACACTAACCCTCTCTGTCTATACTACACTAACCCTCTCTGTCTATACTACACTAACCCTCTCTGTCTATACTACACTAACCCTCTCTGTTTATACTACACTAACCCTCTCTGTCTATACTACACTAACCCTCTCTGTCTATACTACACTAACCCTCTCTGTCTATACTACCTCCACTAACCCTCTCTGTCTATACTACACTAACCCTCTCTGTCTATACTACCTCCACTAACCCTCTCTGTCTATACTACACTAACCCTCTCTGTCTATACTACACTAACCCTCTCTGTCTATACTACCTCCACTAACCCTCTCTGTCTATACTACACTAACCCTCTCTGTCTATACTACCTACACTAACCCTCTCTGTCTATACTACACTAACCCTCTCTGTCTATACTACCTCCACTAACCCTCTGTCTATACTACCTCCACTAACCCTCTCTGTCTATACTACCTCCACTAACCCTCTGTCTATACTACCTCCACTAACCCTCTCTGTCTATACTACACTAACCCTCTCTGTCTATACTACACTAACCCTCTCTGTCTATACTACCTACACTAACCCTCTCTGTCTATACTACACTAACCCTCTCTGTCTATACTACTCACTAACCCTCTCTGTCTATACTACCTCCACTAACCCTCTCTGTCTATACTACCTCCACTAACCCTCTCTGTCTATACTACCTACACTAACCCTCTCTGTCTATACTACACTAACCCTCTCTGTCTATACTACCTCCACTAACCCTCTCTGTCTATACTACCTCCACTAACCCTCTCTGTCTATACTACCTCCACTAACCCTCTCTGTCTATACTACCTCCACTAACCCTCTCTGTCTATACTACCTCCACTAACCCTCTCTGTCTATACTACACTAACCCTCTCTGTCTATACTACCTCCACTAACCCTCTCTGTCTATACTACCTCCACTAACCCTCTCTGTCTATACTACACTAACCCTCTCTGTCTATACTACACTAACCTTCTCTGTCTATACTACACTAACCCTCTCTGTCTATACTACCTCCACTAACCCTCTCTGTCTATACTACACTAACCCTCTCTGTCTATACTACCTACACTAACCCTCTCTGTCTATACTACACTAACCCTCTCTGTCTATACTACCTCCACTAACCCTCTGTCTATACTACCTACACTAACCCTCTCTGTCTATACTACCTCCACTAACCCTCTCTGTCTATACTACACTAACCCTCTCTGTCTGTACTAAACTAACCCTCTCTGTCTATACTACCTCCACTAACCCTCTCTGTCTATACTACACTAACCCTCTCTGTCTATACTACCTCCACTAACCCTCGCTGTCTATACTACACTAACCCTCTCTGTCTATACTACACTAACCCTCTCTGTCTATACTACCTCCACTAACCCTCTGTCTATACTACCTCCACTAACCCTCTCTGTCTATACTACCTCCACTAACCCTCTCTGCCTATACTACCTCCACTAACCCTCTCTGTCTATACTACCTCCACTAACCCTCTCTGTCTATACTACCTCCACTAACCCTCTCTGTCTATACTACCTCCACTAACCCTCTCTGTCTATACTACCTCCACTAACCCTCTCTGTCTATACTACCTCCACTAACCCTATGTCTATACTACCTCCACTAACCCTCTGTCTATACTACCTACACTAACCCTCTCTGTCTATACTACCTCCACTAACCCTCTCTGTCTATACTACACTAACCCTCTCTGTCTATACTACACTAACCCTCTCTGTCTATACTACCTCCACTAACCCTCTCTGTCTATACTACCTCCACTAACCCTCTCTGTCTATACTACACTAACCCTCTCTGTCTATACTACCTCCACTAACCCTCTCTGTCTATACTACCTCCACTAACCCTCTCTGTCTACTACCTCCACTAACCCTCTCTGTCTATACTACACTAACCCTCTCTGTCTATACTACCTCCACTAACCCTCTCTGTCTATACTACCTCCACTAACCCTCTCTGTCTATACTACCTCCACTAACTCTCTCTGTCTATACTACCTCCACTAACCCTCTGTCTATACTCCACTAACCCTCTCTGTCTATACTACCTCCACTAACCCTCTGTCTATACTACCTCCACTAACCCTCTGTCTATACTACACTAACCCTCTCTGTCTATACTACCTCCACTAACCCTCTGTCTATACTACCTCCACTAACCCTCTGTCTATACTACACTAACCCTCTCTGTCTATACTACCTCCACTAACCCTCTCTGTCTATACTACACTAACCCTCTCTGTCTATACTACCTCCACTAACCCTCTCTGTCTATACTACACTAACCCTCTCTGTCTATACTACACTAACCCTCTCTGTCTATACTACCTCCACTAACCCTCTGTCTATACTACACTAACCCTCTCTGTCTATACTACACTAACCCTCTCTGTCTATACTACACTAACCCTCTCTGTCTATACTACCTCCACTAACCCTATGTCTATACTACCTCCACTAACCCTCTCTGTCTATACTACCTCCACTAACCCTCTCTGTCTATACTACTCCACTAACCCTCTCTGTCTATACTACCTCCACTAACCCTCTCTGTCTATACTACACTAACCCTCTCTGTCTATACTACCTCCACTAACCCTCTCTGTCTATACTACCTCCACTAACCCTCTCTGTCTATACTACACTAACCCTCTCTGTCTATACTACCTCCACTAACCCTCTCTGTCTATACTACCTCACTAACCCTCTCTGTCTATACTACACTAACCCTCTCTGTCTATACTACACTAACCCTCTCTGTCTATACTACACTAACCCTCTCTGTCTATACTACCTCCACTAACCCTCTCTGTCTATACTACACTAACCCTCTCTGTCTATACTACCTACACTAACCCTCTCTGTCTATACTACACTAACCCTCTCTGTCTATACTACCTCCACTAACCCTCTGTCTATACTACCTACACTAACCCTCTCTGTCTATACTACCTCCACTAACCCTCTCTGTCTATACTACACTAACCCTCTCTGTCTATACTACACTAACCCTCTCTGTCTATACTACCTCCACTAACCCTCTCTGTCTATACTACACTAACCCTCTCTGTCTATACTACCTCCACTAACCCTCTCTGTCTATACTACACTAACCCTCTCTGTCTATACTACACTAACCCTCTCTGTCTATACTACCTCCACTAACCCTCTGTCTATACTACCTCCACTAACCCTCTCTGTCTATACTACCTCCACTAACCTCTCTGTCTATACTACCTCCACTAACCTCTCTGTCTATACTACCTCCACTAACCCTCTCTGTCTATACTACCTCCACTAACCCTCTCTGTCTATACTACCTCCACTAACCCTCTCTGTCTATACTACCTCCACTAACCCTCTCTGTCTATACTACCTCCACTAACCCTATGTCTATACTACCTCCACTAACCTCTGTCTATACTACCTACACTAACCCTCTCTGTCTATACTACCTCCACTAACCCTCTCTGTCTATACTACACTAACCCTCTCTGTCTATACTACACTAACCCTCTCTGTCTATACTACCTCCACTAACCCTCTCTGTCTATACTACCTCCACTAACCCTCTCTGTCTATACTACACTAACCCTCTCTGTCTATACTACCTCCACTAACCCTCTCTGTCTATACTACCTCCACTAACCCTCTCTGTCTATACTACACTAACCCTCTCTGTCTATACTACACTAACCCTCTCTGTCTATACTACACTAACCCTCTCTGTCTATACTACCTCCACTAACCCTCTCTGTCTATACTACACTAACCCTCTCTGTCTATACTACACTAACCCTCTCTGTCTATACTACCTCCACTAACTCTCTGTCTATACTACACTAACCCTCTCTGTCTATACTACACTAACCCTCTCTGTCTATACTACACTAACCTCTCTGTCTATACTACCTCCACTAACCCTCTGTCTATACTACCTCCACTAACCCTCTCTGTCTATACCTCCACTAACCCTCTCTGTCTATACTACCTCCACTAACCCTCTCTGTCTATACTACCTCCACTAACCCTCTCTGTCTATACTACACTAACCCTCTCTGTCTATACTACCTCCACTAACCCTCTCTGTCTATACTACCTCCACTAACCCTCTCTGTCTATACTACACTAACCCTCTCTGTCTATACTACCTCCACTAACCCTCTCTGTCTATACTACCTCCACTAACCCTCTCTGTCTATACTACACTAACCCTCTCTGTCTATACTACACTAACCTCTCTGTCTATACTACACTAACCCTCTCTGTCTATACTACCTCCACTAACCCTCTCTGTCTATACTACACTAACCCTCTCTGTCTATACTACCTCCACTAACCCTCTCTGTCTATACTACACTAACCCTCTCTGTCTATACTACCTCCACTAACCCTCTGTCTATACTACCTACACTAACCCTCTCTGTCTATACTACCTCCACTAACCCTCTCTGTCTATACTACACTAACCCTCTCTGTCTATACTAACTAACCCTCTCTGTCTATACTACCTCCACTAACCCTCTCTGTCTATACTACACTAACCCTCTCTGTCTATACTACCTCCACTAACCCTCTCTGTCTATACTACACTAACCCTCTCTGTCTATACTACACTAACCCTCTCTGTCTATACTACCTCCACTAACCCTCTGTCTATACTACCTCCACTAACCCTCTCTGTCTATACTACCTCCACTAACCCTCTCTGTCTATACTACCTCCACTAACCCTCTCTGTCTATACTACCTCCACTAACCCTCTCTGTCTATACTACCTCCACTAACCCTCTCTGTCTATACTACCTCCACCCCTCTGTCTATACTACCTACACTAACCCTCTCTGTCTATACTACCTCCACTAACCCTCTCTGTCTATACTACACTAACCCTCTCTGTCTATACTACACTAACCCTCTCTGTCTATACTACCTCCACTAACCCTCTCTGTCTATACTACCTCCACTAACCCTCTCTGTCTATACTACACTAACCCTCTCTGTCTATACTACCTCCACTAACCCTCTCTGTCTATACTACCTCCACTAACCCTCTCTGTCTATACTACACTAACCCTCTCTGTCTATACTACACTAACCCTCTCTGTCTATACTACACTAACCCTCTCTGTCTATACTACCTCCACTAACCCTCTCTGTCTATACTACACTAACCCTCTCTGTCTATACTACCTACACTAACCCTCTCTGTCTATACTACACTAACCCTCTCTGTCTATACTACCTCCACTAACCCTCTGTCTATACTACCTACACTAACCCTCTCTGTCTATACTACCTCCACTAACCCTCTCTGTCTATACTACACTAACCCTCTCTGTCTATACTACACTAACCCTCTCTGTCTATACTACCTCCACTAACCCTCTCTGTCTATACTACACTAACCCTCTCTGTCTATACTACCTCCACTAACCCTCGCTGTCTATACTACACTAACCCTCTCTGTCTATACTACACTAACCCTCTCTGTCTATACTACCTCCACTAACCCTCTGTCTATACTACCTCCACTAACCCTCTCTGTCTATACTACCTCCACTAACCCTCTCTGTCTATACTACCTCCACTAACCCTCTCTGTCTATACTACCTCCACTAACCCTCTCTGTCTATACTACCTCACACTAACCCTCTCTGTCTATACTACCTCCACTAACCCTCTCTGTCTATACTACCTCCACTAACCCTCTCTGTCTATACTACCTCCACTAACCCTCTGTCTATACTACCTCCACTAACCCTCTGTCTATACTACCTACACTAACCCTCTCTGTCTATATACCTCCACTAACCCTCTCTGTCTATACTACACTAACCCTCTCTGTCTATACTACACTAACCCTCTCTGTCTATACTACCTCCACTAACCCTCTCTGTCTATACTACCTCCACTAACCCTCTCTGTCTATACTACACTAACCCTCTCTGTCTATACTACCTCCACTAACCCTCTCTGTCTATACTACCTCCACTAACCCTCTCTGTCTATACTACCTCCACTAACCCTCTCTGTCTATACTACACTAACCCTCTCTGTCTATACTACTCCACTAACCCTCTCTGTCTATACTACCTCCACTAACCCTCTCTGTCTATACTACCTCCACTAACCCTCTCTGTCTATACTACCTCCACTAACCCTCTCTGTCTATACTACCTCCACTAACCCTCTCTGTCTATACTACCTCCACTAACCCTCTGTCTATACTACACTAACCCTCTCTGTCTATACTACCTCCACTAACCCTCTGTCTATACTACCTCCACTAACCCTCTGTCTATACTACACTAACCCTCTCTGTCTATACTACCTCCACTAACCCTCTCTGTCTATACTACACTAACCCTCTCTGTCTATACTACCTCCACTAACCCTCTCTGTCTATACTACACTAACCCTCTCTGTCTATACTACACTAACCCTCTCTGTCTATACTACCTCCACTAACCCTCTGTCTATACTACACTAACCCTCTCTGTCTATACTACACTAACCCTCTCTGTCTATACTACACTAACCCTCTCTGTCTATACTACCTCCACTAACCCTCTGTCTATACTACCTCCACTAACCCTCTCTGTCTATACTACCTCCACTAACCCTCTCTGTCTATACTACCTCCACTAACCCTCTCTGTCTATACTACCTCCACTAACCCTCTCTGTCTATACTACACTAACCCTCTCTGTCTATACTACCTCCACTAACCCTCTCTGTCTATACTACCTCCACTAACCCTCTCTGTCTATACTACACTAACCCTCTCTGTCTATACTACCTCCACTAACCCTCTCTGTCTATACTACCTCCACTAACCCTCTCTGTCTATACTACACTAACCCTCTCTGTCTATACTACCTCCACTAACCCTCTCTGTCTATACTACCTCCACTAACCCTCTGTCTATACTACACTAACCCTCTCTGTCTATACTACCTCCACTAACCCTCTCTGTCTATACTACACTAACCCTCTCTGTCTATACTACACTAACCCTCTCTGTCTATACTACACTAACCCTCTCTGTCTATACTACACTAACCCTCTCTGTCTATACTACACTAACCCTCTCTGTCTATACTACACTAACCCTCTCTGTCTATACTACACTAACCCTCTCTGTCTATACTACCTCCACTAACCCTCTCTGTCTATACTACACTAACCCTCTCTGTCTATACTACCTCCACTAACCCTCTCTGTCTATACTACACTAACCCTCTCTGTCTATACTACACTAACCCTCTCTGTCTATACTACCTCCACTAACCCTCTCTGTCTATACTACACTAACCCTCTCTGTCTATACTACCTACACTAACCCTCTCTGTCTATACTACACTAACCCTCTCTGTCTATACTACCTCCACTAACCCTCTGTCTATACTACCTCCACTAACCCTCTCTGTCTATACTACCTCCACTAACCCTCTGTCTATACTACCTCCACTAACCCTCTCTGTCTATACTACACTAACCCTCTCTGTCTATACTACACTAACCCTCTCTGTCTATACTACCTACACTAACCCTCTCTGTCTATACTACACTAACCCTCTCTGTCTATACTACCTCCACTAACCCTCTCTGTCTATACTACACTAACCCTCTCTGTCTATACTACCTACACTAACCCTCTCTGTCTATACTACACTAACCCTCTCTGTCTATACTACCTCCACTAACCTCTCTGTCTATACTACCTCCACTAACCCTCTCTGTCTATACTACCTCCACTAACCTCTCTGTCTATACTACCTCCACTAACCCTCTCTGTCTATACTACACTAACCCTCTCTGTCTATACTACACTAACCCTCTCTGTCTATACTACCTACACTAACCCTCTCTGTCTATACTACACTAACCCTCTCTGTCTATACTACCTCGACTAACCCTCTCTGTCTATACTACCTCCACTAACCCTCTCTGTCTATACTACCTCCACTAACCCTCTCTGTCTATACTACCTACACTAACCCTCTCTGTCTATACTACACTAACCCTCTCTGTCTATACTACCTCCACTAAACCTCTCTGTCTATACTACCTCCACTAACCCTCTCTGTCTATACTACCTCCACTAACCCTCTCTGTCTATACTACCTCCACTAACCCTCTCTGTCTATACTACCTCCACTAACCCTCTCTGTCTATACTACACTAACCCTCTCTGTCTATACTACCTCCACTAACCCTCTCTGTCTATACTACCTCCACTAACCCTCTCTGTCTATACTACACTAACCCTCTCTGTCTATACTACACTAACCCTCTCTGTCTATACTACCTCCACTAACCCTCTCTGTCTATACTACACTAACCCTCTCTGTCTATACTACCTCCACTAACCCTCTCTGTCTATACTACACTAACCCTCTCTGTCTATACTACCTCCACTAACCCTCTGTCTATACTACCTCCACTAACCTCTCTGTCTATACTACCTCCACTAACCCTCTCTGTCTATACTACCTCCACTAACCCTCTCTGTCTATACTACCTCCACTAACCCTCTCTGTCTATACTACCTCCACTAACCCTCTCTGTCTATACTACCTCCACTAACCCTCTCTGTCTATACTACCTCACTAACCCTCTCTGTCTATACTACCTCCACTAACCCTATGTCTATACTACCTCCACTAACCCTCTGTCTATACTACCTACACTAACCCTCTCTGTCTATACTACCTCCACTAACCCTCTCTGTCTATACTACACTAACCTCTCTGTCTATACTACACTAACCCTCTCTGTCTATACTACCTCCACTAACCCTCTCTGTCTATACTACCTCCACTAACCCTCTCTGTCTATACTACACTAACCCTCTCTGTCTATACTACCTCCACTAACCCTCTCTGTCTATACTACCTCCACTAACCCTCTCTGTCTATACTACCTCCACTAACCCTCTCTGTCTATACTACACTAACCCTCTCTGTCTATACTACCTCCACTAACCCTCTCTGTCTATACTACCTCCACTAACCCTCTCTGTCTATACTACCTCCACTAACCCTCTCTGTCTATACTACCTCCACTAACCCTCTCTGTCTATACTACCTCCACTAACCCTCTCTGTCTATACTACCTCCACTAACCCTCTGTCTATACTACACTAACCCTCTCTGTCTATACTACCTCCACTAACCCTCTGTCTATACTACCTCCACTAACCCTCTGTCTATACTACACTAACCCTCTCTGTCTATACTACCTCCACTAACCCTCTCTGTCTATACTACACTAACCCTCTCTGTCTATACTACCTCCACTAACCCTCTCTGTCTATACTACACTAACCCTCTCTGTCTATACTACACTAACCCTCTCTGTCTATACTACCTCCACTAACCCTCTGTCTATACTACACTAACCCTCTCTGTCTATACTACACTAACCCTCTCTGTCTATACTACACTAACCCTCTCTGTCTATACTACCTCCACTAACCCTCTGTCTATACTACCTCCACTAACCCTCTCTGTCTATACTACCTCCACTAACCCTCTCTGTCTATACTACCTCCACTAACCCTCTCTGTCTATACTACCTCCACTAACCCTCTCTGTCTATACTACACTAACCCTCTCTGTCTATACTACCTCCACTAACCCTCTCTGTCTATACTACCTCCACTAACCCTCTCTGTCTATACTACACTAACCCTCTCTGTCTATACTACCTCCACTAACCCTCTCTGTCTATACTACCTCCACTAACCCTCTCTGTCTATACTACACTAACCCTCTCTGTCTATACTACCTCCACTAACCTCTCTGTCTATACTACCTCCACTAACCCTCTGTCTATACTACACTAACCCTCTCTGTCTATACTACCTCCACTAACCCTCTCTGTCTATACTACACTAACCCTCTCTGTCTATACTACACTAACCCTCTCTGTCTATACTACACTAACCCTCTCTGTCTATACTACACTAACCCTCTCTGTCTATACTACACTAACCCTCTCTGTCTATACTACACTAACCCTCTCTGTCTATACTACACTAACCCTCTCTGTCTATACTACCTCCACTAACCCTCTCTGTCTATACTACACTAACCCTCTCTGTCTATACTACCTCCACTAACCCTCTCTGTCTATACTACACTAACCCTCTCTGTCTATACTACACTAACCCTCTCTGTCTATACTACCTCCACTAACCCTCTCTGTCTATACTACACTAACCCTCTCTGTCTATACTACCTACACTAACCCTCTCTGTCTATACTACACTAACCCTCTCTGTCTATACTACCTCCACTAACCCTCTGTCTATACTACCTCCACTAACCCTCTCTGTCTATACTACCTCCACTAACCCTCTGTCTATACTACCTCCACTAACCCTCTCTGTCTATACTACACTAACCCTCTCTGTCTATACTACACTAACCCTCTCTGTCTATACTACCTACACTAACCCTCTCTGTCTATACTACACTAACCCTCTCTGTCTATACTACCTCCACTAACCCTCTGTCTATACTACACTAACCCTCTCTGTCTATACTACACTAACCCTCTCTGTCTATACTACACTAACCCTCTCTGTCTATACTACCTCCACTAACCTCTGTCTATACTACCTCCACTAACCCTCTCTGTCTATACTACCTCCACTAACCCTCTCTGTCTATACTACCTCCACTAACCCTCTCTGTCTATACTACCTCCACTAACCCTCTCTGTCTATACTACACTAACCCTCTCTGTCTATACTACCTCCACTAACCCTCTCTGTCTATACTACCTCCACTAACCCTCTCTGTCTATACTACACTAACCCTCTCTGTCTATACTACCTCCACTAACCCTCTCTGTCTATACTACCTCCACTAACCCTCTCTGTCTATACTACACTAACCCTCTCTGTCTATACTACCTCCACTAACCTCTCTGTCTATACTACCTCCACTAACCCTCTGTCTATACTACACTAACCCTCTCTGTCTATACTACCTCCACTAACCCTCTCTGTCTATACTACACTAACCCTCTCTGTCTATACTACACTAACCCTCTCTGTCTATACTACACTAACCCTCTCTGTCTATACTACACTAACCCTCTCTGTCTATACTACACTAACCCTCTCTGTCTATACTACACTAACCCTCTCTGTCTATACTACACTAACCCTCTCTGTCTATACTACCTCCACTAACCCTCTCTGTCTATACTACACTAACCCTCTCTGTCTATACTACCTCCACTAACCCTCTCTGTCTATACTACACTAACCCTCTCTGTCTATACTACACTAACCCTCTCTGTCTATACTACCTCCACTAACCCTCTCTGTCTATACTACACTAACCCTCTCTGTCTATACTACCTACACTAACCCTCTCTGTCTATACTACACTAACCCTCTCTGTCTATACTACCTCCACTAACCCTCTGTCTATACTACCTCCACTAACCCTCTCTGTCTATACTACCTCCACTAACTCTCTGTCTATACTACCTCCACTAACCCTCTCTGTCTATACTACACTAACCCTCTCTGTCTATACTACACTAACCCTCTCTGTCTATACTACCTACACTAACCCTCTCTGTCTATACTACACTAACCCTCTCTGTCTATACTACCTCCACTAACCCTCTGTCTATACTACACTAACCCTCTCTGTCTATACTACACTAACCCTCTCTGTCTATACTACCTCCACTAACCCTCTGTCTATACTACCTCCACTAACCCTCTCTGTCTATACTACCTCCACTAACCCTCTCTGTCTATACTACCTCCACTAACCCTCTCTGTCTATACTACCTCCACTAACCCTCTCTGTCTATACTACACTAACCCTCTCTGTCTATACTACCTCCACTAACCCTCTCTGTCTATACTACCTCCACTAACCCTCTCTGTCTATACTACACTAACCCTCTCTGTCTATACTACCTCCACTAACCCTCTCTGTCTATACTACCTCCACTAACCCTCTCTGTCTATACTACACTAACCCTCTCTGTCTATACTACCTCCACTAACCTCTCTGTCTATACTACCTCCACTAACCCTCTGTCTATACTACACTAACCCTCTCTGTCTATACTACCTCCACTAACCCTCTCTGTCTATACTACACTAACCCTCTCTGTCTATACTACACTAACCCTCTCTGTCTATACTACACTAACCCTCTCTGTCTATACTACACTAACCCTCTCTGTCTATACTACACTAACCCTCTCTGTCTATACTACACTAACCCTCTCTGTCTATACTACACTAACCCTCTCTGTCTATACTACCTCCACTAACCCTCTCTGTCTATACTACACTAACCCTCTCTGTCTATACTACCTCCACTAACCCTCTCTGTCTATACTACACTAACCCTCTCTGTCTATACTACACTAACCCTCTCTGTCTATACTACCTCCACTAACCCTCTCTGTCTATACTACACTAACCCTCTCTGTCTATACTACCTACACTAACCCTCTCTGTCTATACTACACTAACCCTCTCTGTCTATACTACCTCCACTAACCTCTCTGTCTATACTACCTCCACTAACCCTCTCTGTCTATACTACCTCCACTAACCCCTCTGTCTATACTACCTCCACTAACCCTCTCTGTCTATACTACACTAACCCTCTCTGTCTATACTACACTAACCCTCTCTGTCTATACTACCTACACTAACCTCTCTGTCTATACTACACTAACCCTCTCTGTCTATACTACCTCCACTAACCCTCTCTGTCTATACTACACTAACCCTCTCTGTCTATACTACTACCTACACTAACCCTCTCTGTCTATACTACACTAACCCTCTCTGTCTATACTACCTCCACTAACCCTCTGTCTATACTACCTCCACTAACCCTCTCTGTCTATACTACCTCCACTAACCCTCTGTCTATACTACCTCCACTAACCCTCTCTGTCTATACTACACTAACCCTCTCTGTCTATACTACACTAACCCTCTCTGTCTATACTACTACACTAACCCTCTCTGTCTATACTACACTAACCCTCTCTGTCTATACTACCTCGACTAACCCTCTCTGTCTATACTACCTCCACTAACCCTCTCTGTCTATACTACCTCCACTAACCCTCTCTGTCTATACTACCTACACTAACCCTCTCTGTCTATACTACACTAACCCTCTCTGTCTATACTACCTCCACTAACCCTCTCTGTCTATACTACCTCCACTAACCCTCTCTGTCTATACTACCTCCACTAACCCTCTCTGTCTATACTACCTCCACTAACCCTCTCTGTCTATACTACCTCCACTAACCCTCTCTGTCTATACTACACTAACCCTCTCTGTCTATACTACCTCCACTAACCCTCTCTGTCTATACTACACTAACCCTCTCTGTCTATACTACACTAACCCTCTCTGTCTATACTACACTAACCCTCTCTGTCTATACTACCTCCACTAACCCTCTCTGTCTATACTACACTAACCCTCTCTGTCTATACTACCTACACTAACCCTCTCTGTCTATACTACACTAACCCTCTCTGTCTATACTACCTCCACTAACCCTCTGTCTATACTACCTACACTAACCCTCTCTGTCTATACTACCTCCACTAACCCTCTCTGTCTATACTACACTAACCCTCTCTGTCTATACTAAACTAACCCTCTCTGTCTATACTACCTCCACTAACCCTCTCTGTCTATACTACACTAACCCTCTCTGTCTATACTACCTCCACTAACCCTCTCTGTCTATACTACACTAACCCTCTCTGTCTATACTACACTAACCCTCTCTGTCTATACTACCTCCACTAACCCTATGTCTATACTACCTCCACTAACCCTCTCTGTCTATACTACCTCCACTAACCCTCTCTGTCTATACTACCTCCACTAACCCTCTCTGTCTATACTACCTCCACTAACCCTCTCTGTCTATACTACCTCCACTAACCCTCTCTGTCTATACTACCTCCACTAACCCTCTCTGTCTATACTACCTCCACTAACCCTCTCTGTCTATACTACCTCCACTAACCCTCTGTCTATATACCTCCACTAACCCTCTGTCTATACTACCTACACTAACCCTCTCTGTCTATACTACCTCCACTAACCCTCTCTGTCTATACTACACTAACCCTCTCTGTCTATACTACACTAACCCTCTCTGTCTATACTACCTCCACTAACCCTCTCTGTCTATACTACCTCCACTAACCCTCTCTGTCTATACTACACTAACCCTCTCTGTCTATACTACCTCCACTAACCCTCTCTGTCTATACTACCTCCACTAACCCTCTCTGTCTATACTACCTCCACTAACCCTCTCTGTCTATACTACACTAACCCTCTCTGTCTATACTACCTCCACTAACCCTCTCTGTCTATACTACCTCCACTAACCCTCTCTGTCTATACTACCTCCACTAACCCTCTCTGTCTATACTACCTCCACTAACCCTCTCTGTCTATACTACCTCCACTAACCCTCTCTGTCTATACTACCTCCACTAACCCTCTGTCTATACTACACTAACCCTCTCTGTCTATACTACCTCCACTAACCCTCTGTCTATACTACCTCCACTAACCCTCTGTCTATACTACACTAACCCTCTCTGTCTATACTACCTCCACTAACCCTCTCTGTCTATACTACACTAACCCTCTCTGTCTATACTACCTCCACTAACCCTCTCTGTCTATACTACACTAACCCTCTCTGTCTATACTACCTCCACTAACCCTCTCTGTCTATACTACCTCCACTAACCTCTCTGTCTATACTACACTAACCCTCTCTGTCTATACTACACCCCTCTCTGTCTATACTACACTAACCCTCTCTGTCTATACTACCTCCACTAACCTCTCTGTCTATACTACACTAACCCTCTCTGTCTATACTACCTCCACTAACCCTCTCTGTCTATACTACACTAACCCTCTCTGTCTATACTACCTCCACTAACCCTCTCTGTCTATACTACCTCCACTAACCCTCTCTGTCTATACTACACACTAACCCTCTCTGTCTATACTACCTCCACTAACCCTCTCTGTCTATACTACACTAACCCTCTCTGTCTATACTACACTAACCCTCTCTGTCTATACTACACTAACCCTCTCTGTCTATACTACACTAACCCTCTCTGTCTATACTACACTAACCCTCTCTGTCTATACTACACTAACCCTCTCTGTCTATACTACACTAACCCTCTCTGTCTATACTACCTCCACTAACCCTCTCTGTCTATACTACACTAACCCTCTCTGTCTATACTACCTACACTAACCCTCTCTGTCTATACTACACTAACCCTCTCTGTCTATACTACACTAACCCTCTCTGTCTATACTACCTACACTAACCCTCTCTGTCTATACTACACTAACCCTCTCTGTCTATACTACCTCCACTAACCCTCTCTGTCTATACTACCTCCACTAACCCTCTCTGTCTATACTACCTCCACTAACCCTCTCTGTCTATACTACACTAACCCTCTCTGTCTATACTACCTCCACTAACCCTCTCTGTCTATACTACCTCCACTAACCCTCTCTGTCTATACTACCTCCACTAACCCTCTCTGTCTATACTACCTCCACTAACCCTCTCTGTCTATACTACCTCCACTAACCCTCTCTGTCTATACTACCTCCACTAACCCTCTCTGTCTATACTACCTACACTAACCCTCTCTGTCTATACTACACTAACCCTCTCTGTCTATACTACACTAACCCTCTCTGTCTATACTACCTACACTAACCCTCTCTGTCTATACTACACTAACCCTCTCTGTCTATACTACCTCCACTAACCCTCTCTGTCTATACTACCTCCACTAACCCTCTCTGTCTATACTACCTCCACTAACCCTCTCTGTCTATACTACACTAACCCTCTCTGTCTATACTACCTCCACTAACCCTCTCTGTCTATACTACCTCCACTAACCCTCTCTGTCTATACTACCTCCACTAACCCTCTCTGTCTATACTACCTCCACTAACCCTCTCTGTCTATACTACTCCACTAACCCTCTCTGTCTATACTACCTCCACTAACCCTCTGTCTATACTACACTAACCCTCTCTGTCTATACTACCTCCACTAACCCTCTGTCTATACTACCTCCACTAACCCTCTGTCTATACTACACTAACCCTCTCTGTCTATACTACCTCCACTAACCCTCTCTGTCTATACTAACCCTCTCTGTCTATACTACCTCCACTAACCCTCTCTGTCTATACTACACTAACCCTCTCTGTCTATACTACCTCCACTAACCCTCTCTGTCTATACTACCTCCACTAACCCTCTGTCTATACTACACTAACCCTCTCTGTCTATACTAACCCTCTCTGTCTATACTACACTAACCCTCTCTGTCTATACTACCTCCACTAACCCTCTGTCTATACTACACTAACCCTCTCTGTCTATACTACCTCCACTAACCCTCTCTGTCTATACTACACTAACCCTCTCTGTCTATACTACACTAACCCTCTCTGTCTATACTACACTAACCCTCTCTGTCTATACTACACTAACCCTCTCTGTCTATACTACACTAACCCTCTCTGTTTATACTACACTAACCCTCTCTGTCTATACTACACTAACCCTCTCTGTCTATACTACCTCCACTAACCTCTCTGTCTATACTACACTAACCCTCTCTGTCTATACTACACACTAACCCTCTCTGTCTATACTACACTAACCCTCTCTGTCTATACTACACTAACCCTCTCTGTCTATACTACCTCCACTAACCCTCTCTGTCTATACTACACTAACCCTCTCTGTCTATACTACCTCCACTAACCCTCTCTGTCTATACTACCTCCACTAACCCTCTCTGTCTATACTACACTAACCCTCTCTGTCTATACTACCTCCACTAACCTCTCTGTCTATACTACCTCCACTAACCCTCTCTGTCTATACTACCTCCACTAACCCTCTCTGTCTATACTACCTCCACTAACCCTCTCTGTCTATACTACCTCTAACCCTCTCTGTCTATACTACCTCCACTAACCCTCTCTGTCTATACTACACTAACCCTCTCTGTCTATACTACCTCCACTAACCCTCTCTGTCTATACTACCTCCACTAACCCTCTCTGTCTATACTACCTCCACTAACCCTCTCTGTCTATACTACCTCCACTAACCCTCTCTGTCTATACTACCTCCACTAACCCTCTCTGTCTATACTACCTCCACTAACCCTCTCTGTCTATACTACACTAACCCTCTCTGTCTATACTACCTACACTAACCCTCTCTGTCTATACTACACTAACCCTCTCTGTCTATACTACACTAACCCTCTCTGTCTATACTACCTCCACTAACCCTCTCTGTCTATACTACACTAACCCTCTCTGTCTATACTACCTCCACTAACCCTCTCTGTCTATACTACCTCCACTAACCCTCTCTGTCTATACTACCTCCACTAACCCTCTCTGTCTATACTACCTCCACTAACCCTCTCTGTCTATACTACCTCCACTAACCCTCTCTGTCTATACTACCCACTAACCCTCTCTGTCTATACTACCTCCACTAACCCTCTCTGTCTATACACCTCCCCCCTCTCTGTCTATACTACCTCCACTAACCCTCTGTCTATACTACACTAACCCTCTCTGTCTATACTACCTCCACTAACCCTCTGTCTATACTACCTCCACTAACCCTCTGTCTATACTACACTAACCCTCTCTGTCTATACTACCTCCACTAACCCTCTCTGTCTATACTAACCCTCTCTGTCTATACTACCTCCACTAACCCTCTCTGTCTATACTACACTAACCCTCTCTGTCTATACTACCTCCACTAACCCTCTCTGTCTATACTACCTCCACTAACCCTCTGTCTATACTACACTAACCCTCTCTGTCTATACTAACCCTCTCTGTCTATACTACACTAACCCTCTCTGTCTATACTACCTCCACTAACCCTCTGTCTATACTACACTAACCCTCTCTGTCTATACTACCTCCACTAACCCTCTCTGTCTATACTACACTAACCCTCTCTGTCTATACTACACTAACCCTCTCTGTCTATACTACACTAACCCTCTCTGTCTATACTACACTAACCCTCTCTGTCTATACTACACTAACCCTCTCTGTCTATACTACACTAACCCTCTCTGTCTATACTACACTAACCCTCTCTGTCTATACTACCTCCACTAACCCTCTCTGTCTATACTACACTAACCCTCTCTGTCTATACTACTACACTAACCCTCTCTGTCTATACTACACTAACCCTCTCTGTCTATACTACCTACACTAACCCTCTCTGTCTATACTACACTAACCCTCTCTGTCTATACTACCTCCACTAACCCTCTCTGTCTATACTACCTCCACTAACCCTCTCTGTCTATACTACTCCACTAACCCTCTCTGTCTATACTACACTAACCCTCTCTGTCTATACTACCTCCACTAACCCTCTCTGTCTATACTACCTCCACTAACCCTCTCTGTCTATACTACCTCCACTAACCCTCTCTGTCTATACTACCTCCACTAACCCTCTCTGTCTATACTACCTCCACTAACCCTCTCTGTCTATACTACCTCCACTAACCCTCTCTGTCTATACTACCTCCACTAACCCTCTCTGTCTATACTACCTCCACTAACCCTCTCTGTCTATACTACACTAACCCTCTCTGTCTATACTACCTCCACTAACCCTCTCTGTCTATACTACACTAACCCTCTCTGTCTATACTACACTAACCCTCTCTGTCTATACTACCTACACTAACCCTCTCTGTCTATACTACACTAACCCTCTCTGTCTATACTACCTCCACTAACCCTCTCTGTCTATACTACCTCCACTAACCCTCTCTGTCTATACTACCTCCACTAACCCTCTCTGTCTATACTACACTAACCCTCTCTGTCTATACTACCTCCACTAACCCTCTCTGTCTATACTACCTCCACTAACCCTCTCTGTCTATACTACCTCCACTAACCCTCTCTGTCTATACTACTCCACTAACCCTCTCTGTCTATACTACCTCCACTAACCCTCTCTGTCTATACTACCTCCACTAACCCTCTGTCTATACTACACTAACCCTCTCTGTCTATACTACCTCCACTAACCCTCTGTCTATACTACCTCCACTAACCCTCTGTCTATACTACACTAACCCTCTCTGTCTATACTACCTCCACTAACCCTCTCTGTCTATACTAACCCTCTCTGTCTATACTACCTCCACTAACCCTCTCTGTCTATACTACACTAACCCTCTCTGTCTATACTACCTCCACTAACCCTCTCTGTCTATACTACCTCCACTAACCCTCTGTCTATACTACACTAACCCTCTCTGTCTATACTAACCCTCTCTGTCTATACTACACTAACCCTCTCTGTCTATACTACCTCCACTAACCCTCTGTCTATACTACACTAACCCTCTCTGTCTATACTACACTAACCCTCTCTGTCTATACTACACTACCCCTCTCTGTCTATACTACACTACCCCTCTCTGTCTATACTACACTAACCCTCTCTGTCTATACTACACTAACCCTCTCTGTCTATACTACACTAACCCTCTCTGTCTATACTACACTAACCCTCTCTGTCTATACTACCTCCACTAACCCTCTCTGTCTATACTACACTAACCCTCTCTGTCTATACTACCTACACTAACCCTCTCTGTCTATACTACACTAACCCTCTCTGTCTATACTACACTAACCCTCTCTGTCTATACTACCTACACTAACCCTCTCTGTCTATACTACACTAACCCTCTCTGTCTATACTACCTCCACTAACCCTCTCTGTCTATACTACCTCCACTAACCCTCTCTGTCTATACTACCTCCACTAACCCTCTCTGTCTATACTACACTAACCCTCTCTGTCTATACTACCTCCACTAACCCTCTCTGTCTATACTACCTCCACTAACCCTCTCTGTCTATACTACCTCCACTAACCCTCTCTGTCTATACTACCTCCACTAACCCTCTCTGTCTATACTACCTCCACTAACCCTCTCTGTCTATACTACCTCCACTAACCCTCTCTGTCTATACTACACTAACCCTCTCTGTCTATACTACCTCCACTAACCCTCTCTGTCTATACTACCTCCACTAACCCTCTCTGTCTATACTACCTCCACTAACCCTCTCTGTCTATACTACCTCCACTAACCCTCTCTGTCTATACTACCTCCACTAACCCTCTCTGTCTATACTACCTCCACTAACCCTCTCTGTCTATACTACACTAACCCTCTCTGTCTATACTACCTACACTAACCCTCTCTGTCTATACTACACTAACCCTCTCTGTCTATACTACACTAACCCTCTCTGTCTATACTACCTACACTAACCCTCTCTGTCTATACTACACTAACCCTCTCTGTCTATACTACCTCCACTAACCCTCTCTGTCTATACTACCTCCACTAACCCTCTCTGTCTATACTACCTCCACTAACCCTCTCTGTCTATACTACCTCCACTAACCCTCTCTGTCTATACTACCTCCACTAACCCTCTCTGTCTATACTACCTCCACTAACCCTCTCTGTCTATACTACCTCCACTAACCCTCTCTGTCTATACTACCTCCACTAACCCTCTCTGTCTATACTACCTACACTAACCCTCTCTGTCTATACTACACTAACCCTCTCTGTCTATACTACACTAACCCTCTCTGTCTATACTACCTACACTAACCCTCTCTGTCTATACTACACTAACCCTCTCTGTCTATACTACCTCCACTAACCCTCTCTGTCTATACTACCTCCACTAACCCTCTCTGTCTATACTACCTCCACTAACCCTCTCTGTCTATACTACCTCCACTAACCCTCTCTGTCTATACTACCTCCACTAACCCTCTCTGTCTATACTACCTCCACTAACCCTCTCTGTCTATACTACCTCCACTAACCCTCTCTGTCTATACTACCTCCACTAACCCTCTGTCTATACTACACTAACCCTCTCTGTCTATACTACCTCCACTAACCCTCTGTCTATACTACCTCCACTAACCCTCTGTCTATACTACACTAACCCTCTCTGTCTATACTACCTCCACTAACCCTCTCTGTCTATACTAACCCTCTCTGTCTATACTACCTCCACTAACCCTCTCTGTCTATACTACACTAACCCTCTCTGTCTATACTACCTCCACTAACCCTCTCTGTCTATACTACCTCCACTAACCCTCTGTCTATACTACACTAACCCTCTCTGTCTATACTAACCCTCTCTGTCTATACTACACTAACCCTCTCTGTCTATACTACCTCCACTAACCCTCTGTCTATACTACACTAACCCTCTCTGTCTATACTACCTCCACTAACCCTCTCTGTCTATACTACACTAACCCTCTCTGTCTATACTACACTAACCCTCTCTGTCTATACTACACTAACCCTCTCTGTCTATACTACTACACTAACCCTCTCTGTCTATACTACACTAACCCTCTCTGTTTATACTACACTAACCCTCTCTGTCTATACTACACTAACCCTCTCTGTCTATACTACCTCCACTAACCCTCTCTGTCTATACTACACTAACCCTCTCTGTCTATACTACCTACACTAACCCTCTCTGTCTATACTACACTAACCCTCTCTGTCTATACTACCTACACTAACCCTCTCTGTCTATACTACACTAACCCTCTCTGTCTATACTACCTCCACTAACCCTCTCTGTCTATACTACCTCCACTAACCCTCTCTGTCTATACTACCTCCACTAACCCTCTCTGTCTATACTACACTAACCCTCTCTGTCTATACTACCTCCACTAACCCTCTCTGTCTATACTACCTCCACTAACCCTCTCTGTCTATACTACCTCCACTAACCCTCTCTGTCTATACTACCTCCACTAACCCTCTCTGTCTATACTACCTCCACTAACCTCTCTGTCTATACTACACTAACCCTCTCTGTCTATACTACCTACACTAACCCTCTCTGTCTATACTACACTAACCCTCTCTGTCTATACTACACTAACCCTCTCTGTCTATACTACCTACACTAACCCTCTCTGTCTATACTACACTAACCCTCTCTGTCTATACTACCTCCACTAACCCTCTCTGTCTATACTACCTCCACTAACCCTCTCTGTCTATACTACCTCCACTAACCCTCTCTGTCTATACTACACTAACCCTCTCTGTCTATACTACCTCCACTAACCCTCTCTGTCTATACTACCTCCACTAACCCTCTCTGTCTATACTACCTCCACTAACCCTCTCTGTCTATACTACCTCCACTAACCCTCTCTGTCTATACTACCTCCACTAACCCTCTCTGTCTATACTACCTCCACTAACCCTCTGTCTATACTACACTAACCCTCTCTGTCTATACTACCTCCACTAACCCTCTGTCTATACTACCTCCACTAACCCTCTGTCTATACTACACTAACCCTCTCTGTCTATACTACCTCCACTAACCCTCTCTGTCTATACTAACCCTCTCTGTCTATACTACCTCCACTAACCCTCTCTGTCTATACTACACTAACCCTCTCTGTCTATACTACCTCCACTAACCCTCTCTGTCTATACTACCTCCACTAACCCTCTGTCTATACTACACTAACCCTCTCTGTCTATACTAACCCTCTCTGTCTATACTACACTAACCCTCTCTGTCTATACTACCTCCACTAACCCTCTGTCTATACTACACTAACCCTCTCTGTCTATACTACCTCCACTAACCCTCTCTGTCTATACTACACTAACCCTCTCTGTCTATACTACACTACCCTCTCTGTCTATACTACACTAACCCTCTCTGTCTATACTACACTAACCCTCTCTGTCTATACTACACTAACCCTCTCTGTCTATACTACACTAACCCTCTCTGTCTATACTACACTAACCCTCTCTGTCTATACTACCTCCACTAACCCTCTCTGTCTATACTACACTAACCCTCTCTGTCTATACTACCTACACTAACCCTCTCTGTCTATACTACACTAACCCTCTCTGTCTATACTACACTAACCCTCTCTGTCTATACTACCTACACTAACCCTCTCTGTCTATACTACACTAACCCTCTCTGTCTATACTACCTCCACTAACCCTCTCTGTCTATACTACCTCCACTAACCCTCTCTGTCTATACTACCTCCACTAACCCTCTCTGTCTATACTACACTAACCCTCTCTGTCTATACTACCTCCACTAACCCTCTCTGTCTATACTACCTCCACTAACCCTCTCTGTCTATACTACCTCCACTAACCCTCTCTGTCTATACTACCTCCACTAACCCTCTCTGTCTATACTACCTCCACTAACCCTCTCTGTCTATACTACCTCCACTAACCCTCTCTGTCTATACTACACTAACCCTCTCTGTCTATACTACCTCCACTAACCCTCTCTGTCTATACTACCTCCACTAACCCTCTCTGTCTATACTACCTCCACTAACCCTCTCTGTCTATACTACCTCCACTAACCCTCTCTGTCTATACTACCTCCACTAACCCTCTCTGTCTATACTACCTCCACTAACCCTCTCTGTCTATACTACACTAACCCTCTCTGTCTATACTACCTACACTAACCCTCTCTGTCTATACTACACTAACCCTCTCTGTCTATACTACACTAACCCTCTCTGTCTATACTACCTACACTAACCCTCTCTGTCTATACTACACTAACCCTCTCTGTCTATACTACCTCCACTAACCCTCTCTGTCTATACTACCTCCACTAACCCTCTCTGTCTATACTACCTCCACTAACCCTCTCTGTCTATACTACCTCCACTAACCCTCTCTGTCTATACTACCTCCACTAACCCTCTCTGTCTATACTACCTCCACTAACCCTCTCTGTCTATACTACCTCCACTAACCCTCTCTGTCTATACTACCTCCACTAACCCTCTCTGTCTATACTACCTCCACTAACCCTCTGTCTATACTACACTAACCCTCTCTGTCTATACTACCTCCACTAACCCTCTGTCTATACTACCTCCACTAACCCTCTGTCTATACTACACTAACCCTCTCTGTCTATACTACCTCCACTAACCCTCTCTGTCTATACTAACCCTCTCTGTCTATACTACCTCCACTAACCCTCTCTGTCTATACTACACTAACCCTCTCTGTCTATACTACCTCCACTAACCCTCTCTGTCTATACTACCTCCACTAACCCTCTGTCTATACTACACTAACCCTCTCTGTCTATACTAACCCTCTCTGTCTATACTACACTAACCCTCTCTGTCTATACTACCTCCACTAACCCCTCTGTCTATACTACACTAACCCTCTCTGTCTATACTACCTCCACTAACCCTCTCTGTCTATACTACACTAACCCTCTCTGTCTATACTACACTAACCCTCTCTGTCTATACTACACTAACCCTCTCTGTCTATACTACACTAACCCTCTCTGTCTATACTACACTAACCCTCTCTGTCTATACTACACTAACCCTCTCTGTCTATACTACACTAACCCTCTCTGTCTATACTACCTCCACTAACCCTCTCTGTCTATACTACACTAACCCTCTCTGTCTATACTACCTACACTAACCCTCTCTGTCTATACTACACTAACCCTCTCTGTCTATACTACCTACACTAACCCTCTCTGTCTATACTACACTAACCCTCTCTGTCTATACTACCTCCACTAACCCTCTCTGTCTATACTACCTCCACTAACCCTCTCTGTCTATACTACCTCCACTAACCCTCTCTGTCTATACTACACTAACCCTCTCTGTCTATACTACCTCCACTAACCCTCTCTGTCTATACTACCTCCACTAACCCTCTCTGTCTATACTACCTCCACTAACCCTCTCTGTCTATACTACCTCCACTAACCCTCTCTGTCTATACTACCTCCACTAACCCTCTCTGTCTATACTACCTCCACTAACCCTCTGTCTATACTACACTAACCCTCTCTGTCTATACTACCTCCACTAACCCTCTGTCTATACTACCTCCACTAACCCTCTCTGTCTATACTACACTAACCCTCTCTGTCTATACTACCTCCACTAACCCTCTCTGTCTATACTACACTAACCCTCTCTGTCTATACTACCTCCACTAACCCTCTCTGTCTATACTACACTAACCCTCTCTGTCTATACTACCTCCACTAACCCTCTCTGTCTATACTACCTCCACTAACCCTCTGTCTATACTACACTAACCCTCTCTGTCTATACTAACCCTCTCTGTCTATACTACACTAACCCTCTCTGTCTATACTACCTCCACTAACCCTCTGTCTATACTACACTAACCCTCTCTGTCTATACTACCTCCACTAACCCTCTCTGTCTATACTACACTAACCCTCTCTGTCTATACTACACTAACCCTCTCTGTCTATACTACACTAACCCTCTCTGTCTATACTACACTAACCCTCTCTGTCTATTACTACACTAACCCTCTCTGTCTATACTACACTAACCCTCTCTGTCTATACTACACTAACCCTCTCTGTCTATACTACCTCCACTAACCCTCTCTGTCTATACTACACTAACCCTCTCTGTCTATACTACCTACACTAACCCTCTCTGTCTATACTACACTAACCCTCTCTGTCTATACTACACTAACCCTCTCTGTCTATACTACCTACACTAACCCTCTCTGTCTATACTACACTAACCCTCTCTGTCTATACTACCTCCAACCCTCTCTGTCTATACTACCCACTAACCTCTCTGTCTATACTACCTCCACTAACCCTCTCTGTCTATACTACACTAACCCTCTCTGTCTATACTACCTCCACTAACCCTCTCTGTCTATACTACTCCACTAACCCTCTCTGTCTATACTACCTCCACTAACCCTCTCTGTCTATACTACCTCCACTAACCCTCTCTGTCTATACTACCTCCACTAACCCTCTCTGTCTATACTACCTCCACTAACCCTCTGTCTATACTACACTAACCCTCTCTGTCTATACTACCTCCACTAACCCTCTGTCTATACTACCTCCACTAACCCTCTCTGTCTATACTACCTCCACTAACCCTCTCTGTCTATACTACACTAACCCTCTCTGTCTATACTACACTAACCCTCTCTGTCTATACTACACTAACCCTCTCTGTCTATACTACCTCCACTAACCCTCTCTGTCTATACTACACTAACCCTCTCTGTCTATACTACCTACACTAACCCTCTCTGTCTATACTAAACTAACCCTCTCTGTCTATACTACCTCCACTAACCCTCTGTCTATACTACCTACACTAACCCTCTCTGTCTATACTACCTCCACTAACCCTCTCTGTCTATACTACACTAACCCTCTCTGTCTATACTACACTAACCCTCTCTGTCTATACTACCTCCACTAACCCTCTCTGTCTATACTACCTCCACTAACCCTCTCTGTCTATGTTACACTAAACCTCTCTGTCTATACTACACTAACCCTCTCTGTCTATACTACCTCCACTAACCCTCTGTCTATACTACACTAACCCTCTCTGTCTATACTACACTAACCCTCTCTGTCTATACTACACTAACCCTCTCTGTCTATACTACCTCCACTAACCCTCTCTGTCTATACTACCTCCACTAACCCTCTGTCTATACTACCTCCACTAACCCTCTCTGTCTATACTACCTCCACTAACCCTCTCTGTCTATACTACCTCCACTAACCCTCTCTGTCTATGTTACACTAAACCTCTCTGTCTATACTACACTAACCCTCTCTGTCTATACTACCTCCACTAACCCTCTGTCTATACTACACTAACCCTCTCTGTCTATACTACACTAACCCTCTCTGTCTATACTACACTAACCCTCTCTGTCTATACTACCTCCACTAACCCTCTCTGTCTATACTACCTCCACTAACCCTCTCTGTCTATACTACCTCCACTAACCCTCTCTGTCTATACTACACTAACCCTCTCTGTCTATACTACCTCCACTAACCCTCTCTGTCTATACTACCTCCACTAACCCTCTCTGTCTATACTACACTAACCCTCTCTGTCTATACTACCTCCACTAACCTCTCTGTCTATACTACCTCCACTAACCCTCTGTCTATACTACACTAACCCTCTCTGTCTATACTACCTCCACTAACCCTCTCTGTCTATACTACACTAACCCTCTCTGTCTATACTACACTAACCCTCTCTGTCTATACTACACTAACCCTCTCTGTCTATACTACACTAACCCTCTCTGTCTATACTACACTAACCCTCTCTGTCTATACTACCTCCACTAACCCTCTCTGTCTATACTACACTAACCCTCTCTGTCTATACTACCTCCACTAACCCTCTCTGTCTATACTACACTAACCCTCTCTGTCTATACTACACTAACCCTCTCTGTCTATACTACCTCCACTAACCCTCTCTGTCTATACTACACTAACCCTCTCTGTCTATACTACCTACACTAACCCTCTCTGTCTATACTACCTCCACTAACCCTCTCTGTCTATACTACCTCCACTAACCCTCTCTGTCTATACTACCTCCACTAACCCTCTGTCTATACTACCTACACTAACCCTCTCTGTCTATACTACACTAACCCTCTCTGTCTATACTACACTAACCCTCTCTGTCTATACTACACTAACCCTCTCTGTCTATACTACCTACACTAACCCTCTCTGTCTATACTACACTAACCCTCTCTGTCTATACTACACTAACCCTCTCTGTCTATACTACCTACACTAACCCTCTCTGTCTATACTACACTAACCCTCTCTGTCTATACTACCTACACTAACCCTCTCTGTCTATACTACACTAACCCTCTCTGTCTATACTACACTAACCCTCTCTGTCTATACTACCTCCACTAACCCTCTCTGTCTATACTACACTAACCCTCTCTGTCTATACTACCTCCACTAACCCTCTCTGTCTATACTACCTCCACTAACCCTCTCTGTCTATACTACACTAACCCTCTCTGTCTATACTACCTCCACTAACCCTCTCTGTCTATACTACCTCCACTAACCCTCTCTGTCTATACTACACTAACCCTCTCTGTCTATACTACACTAACCCTCTCTGTCTATACTACACTAACCCTCTCTGTCTATACTACCTCCACTAACCCTCTCTGTCTATACTACACTAACCCTCTCTGTCTATACTACCTACACTAACCCTCTCTGTCTATACTACACTAACCCTCTCTGTCTATACTACCTCCACTAACCCTCTGTCTATACTACCTACACTAACCCTCTCTGTCTATACTACCTCCACTAACCCTCTCTGTCTATACTACACTAACCCTCTCTGTCTATACTAAACTAACCCTCTCTGTCTATACTACCTCCACTAACCCTCTCTGTCTATACTACACTAACCCTCTCTGTCTATACTACCTCCACTAACCCTCTCTGTCTATACTACACTAACCCTCTCTGTCTATACTACACTAACCCTCTCTGTCTATACTACCTCCACTAACCCTCTGTCTATACTACCTCCACTAACCCTCTCTGTCTATACTACCTCCACTAACCCTCTCTGTCTATACTACCTCCACTAACCCTCTCTGTCTATACTACCTCCACTAACCCTCTCTGTCTATACTACCTCCACTAACCCTCTCTGTCTATACTACCTCCACTAACCCTCTCTGTCTATACTACCTCCACTAACCCTCTCTGTCTATACTACCTCCACTAACCCTCTGTCTATACTACCTCCACTAACCCTCTGTCTATACTACCTCCACTAACCCTCTCTGTCTATACTACCTCCACTAACCCTCTCTGTCTATACTACACTAACCCTCTCTGTCTATACTACACTAACCCTCTCTGTCTATACTACCTACACTAACCCTCTCTGTCTATACTACACTAACCCTCTCTGTCTATACTACCTACACTAACCCTCTCTGTCTATACTACACTAACCCTCTCTGTCTATACTACCTCCACTAACCCTCTCTGTCTATACTACCTCCACTAACCCTCTCTGTCTATACTACCTCCACTAACCCTCTCTGTCTATACTACACTAACCCTCTCTGTCTATACTACCTCCACTAACCCTCTCTGTCTATACTACCTCCACTAACCCTCTCTGTCTATACTACCTCCACTAACCCTCTCTGTCTATACTACCTCCACTAACCCTCTCTGTCTATACTACCTCCACTAACCCTCTCTGTCTATACTACCTCCACTAACCCTCTGTCTATACTACACTAACCCTCTCTGTCTATACTACCTCCACTAACCCTCTGTCTATACTACCTCCACTAACCCTCTGTCTATACTACACTAACCCTCTCTGTCTATACTACCTCCACTAACCCTCTCTGTCTATACTACACTAACCCTCTCTGTCTATACTACCTCCACTAACCCTCTCTGTCTATACTACACTAACCCTCTCTGTCTATACTAACCCTCTCTGTCTATACGACACTAACCCTCTCTGTCTATACTACCTCCACTAACCCTCTCTGTCTATACTACCTCCACTAACCCTCTGTCTATACTACACTAACCCTCTCTGTCTATACTAACCCTCTCTGTCTATACTACACTAACCCTCTCTGTCTATACTACCTCCACTAACCCCTCTGTCTATACTACACTAACCCTCTCTGTCTATACTACCTCCACTAACCCTCTCTGTCTATACTACACTAACCCTCTCTGTCTATACTACACTACCCCTCTCTGTCTATACTACACTAACCCTCTCTGTCTATACTACACTAACCCTCTCTGTCTATACTACACTAACCCTCTCTGTCTATACTACACTAACCCTCTCTGTCTATACTACACTAACCCTCTCTGTCTATACTACCTCCACTAACCCTCTCTGTCTATACTACACTAACCCTCTCTGTCTATACTACCTACACTAACCCTCTCTGTCTATACTACACTAACCCTCTCTGTCTATACTACACTAACCCTCTCTGTCTATACTACCTACACTAACCCTCTCTGTCTATACTACACTAACCCTCTCTGTCTATACTACCTCCACTAACCCTCTCTGTCTATACTACCTCCACTAACCCTCTCTGTCTATACTACCTCCACTAACCCTCTCTGTCTATACTACACTAACCCTCTCTGTCTATACTACCTCCACTAACCCTCTCTGTCTATACTACCTCCACTAACCCTCTCTGTCTATACTACCTCCACTAACCCTCTCTGTCTATACTACCTCCACTAACCCTCTCTGTCTATACTACCTCCACTAACCCTCTCTGTCTATACTACCTCCACTAACCCTCTGTCTATACTACACTAACCCTCTCTGTCTATACTACCTCCACTAACCCTCTGTCTATACTACCTCCACTAACCCTCTCTGTCTATACTACCTCCACTAACCCTCTCTGTCTATACTACACTAACCCTCTCTGTCTATACTACACTAACCCTCTCTGTCTATACTACACTAACCCTCTCTGTCTATACTACCTCCACTAACCCTCTCTGTCTATACTACACTAACCCTCTCTGTCTATACTACCTACACCAACCCTCTCTGTCTATACTAAACTAACCCTCTCTGTCTATACTACCTCCACTAACCCTCTGTCTATACTACCTACACTAACCCTCTCTGTCTATACTACCTCCACTAACCCTCTCTGTCTATACTACACTAACCCTCTCTGTCTATACTACACTAACCCTCTCTGTCTATACTACCTCCACTAACCCTCTCTGTCTATACTACCTCCACTAACCCTCTCTGTCTATGTTACACTAAACCTCTCTGTCTATACTACACTAACCCTCTCTGTCTATACTACCTCCACTAACCCTCTGTCTATACTACACTAACCCTCTCTGTCTATACTACACTAACCCTCTCTGTCTATACTACACTAACCCTCTCTGTCTATACTACCTCCACTAACCCTCTCTGTCTATACTACCTCCACTAACCCTCTGTCTATACTACCTCCACTAACCCTCTCTGTCTATACTACCTCCACTAACCCTCTCTGTCTATACTACCTCCACTAACCCTCTCTGTCTATGTTACACTAAACCTCTCTGTCTATACTACACTAACCCTCTCTGTCTATACTACCTCCACTAACCCTCTGTCTATACTACACTAACCCTCTCTGTCTATACTACACTAACCCTCTCTGTCTATACTACACTAACCCTCTCTGTCTATACTACCTCCACTAACCCTCTCTGTCTATACTACCTCCACTAACCCTCTCTGTCTATACTACCTCCACTAACCCTCTCTGTCTATACTACACTAACCCTCTCTGTCTATACTACCTCCACTAACCCTCTCTGTCTATACTACCTCCACTAACCCTCTCTGTCTATACTACACTAACCCTCTCTGTCTATACTACCTCCACTAACATCACTCTGTCTATACTACCTCCACTAACATTCTGTCTATACTACCTCCACTAACCCTCTGTCTATACTACACTAACCCTCTCTGTCTATACTACCTCCACTAACCCTCTCTGTCTATACTACACTAACCCTCTCTGTCTATACTACACTAACCCTCTCTGTCTATACTACACTAACCCTCTCTGTCTATACTACACTAACCCTCTCTGTCTATACTACACTAACCCTCTCTGTCTATACTACCTCCACTAACCCTCTCTGTCTATACTACACTAACCCTCTCTGTCTATACTACCTCCACTAACCCTCTCTGTCTATACTACACTAACCCTCTCTGTCTATACTACACTAACCCTCTCTGTCTATACTACCTCCACTAACCCTCTCTGTCTATACTACACTAACCCTCTCTGTCTATACTACCTACACTAACCCTCTCTGTCTATACTACCTCCACTAACCCTCTGTCTATACTACCTCCACTAACCCTCTCTGTCTATACTACCTCCACTAACCCTCTGTCTATACTACCTACACTAACCCTCTCTGTCTATACTACACTAACCCTCTCTGTCTATACTACACTAACCCTCTCTGTCTATACTACACTAACCCTCTCTGTCTATACTACCTACACTAACCCTCTCTGTCTATACTACACTAACCCTCTCTGTCTATACTACACTAACCCTCTCTGTCTATACTACCTACACTAACCCTCTCTGTCTATACTACACTAACCCTCTCTGTCTATACTACCTACACTAACCCTCTCTGTCTATACTACACTAACCCTCTCTGTCTATACTACACTAACCCTCTCTGTCTATACTACCTCCACTAACCCTCTCTGTCTATACTACACTAACCCTCTCTGTCTATACTACCTCCACTAACCCTCTCTGTCTATACTACCTCCACTAACCCTCTCTGTCTATACTACACTAACCCTCTCTGTCTATACTACCTCCACTAACCCTCTCTGTCTATACTACCTCCACTAACCCTCTCTGTCTATACTACACTAACCCTCTCTGTCTATACTACACTAACCCTCTCTGGCTATACTACACTAACCCTCTCTGTCTATACTACCTCCACTAATCCTCTCTGTCTATACTACACTAACCCTCTCTGTCTATACTACCTACACTAACCCTCTCTGTCTATACTACACTAACCCTCTCTGTCTATACTACCTCCACTAACCCTCTGTCTATACTACCTACACTAACCCTCTCTGTCTATACTACCTCCACTAACCCTCTCTGTCTATACTACACTAACCCTCTCTGTCTGTACTAAACTAACCCTCTCTGTCTATACTACCTCCACTAACCCTCTCTGTCTATACTACACTAACCCTCTCTGTCTATACTACCTCCACTAACCCTCGCTGTCTATACTACACTAACCCTCTCTGTCTATACTACACTAACCCTCTCTGTCTATACTACCTCCACTAACCCTCTGTCTATACTACCTCCACTAACCCTCTCTGTCTATACTACCTCCACTAACCCTCTCTGCCTATACTACCTCCACTAACCTCTCTGTCTATACTACCTCCACTAACCCTCTCTGTCTATACTACCTCCACTAACCCTCTCTGTCTATACTACCTCCACTAACCCTCTCTGTCTATACTACCTCCACTAACCCTCTCTGTCTATACTACCTCCACTAACCCTCTGTCTATACTACCTCCACTAACCCTCTGTCTATACTACCTCCACTAACCCTCTCTGTCTATACTACCTCCACTAACCCTCTCTGTTTATACTACACTAACCCTCTCTGTCTATACTACACTAACCCTCTCTGTCTATACTACCTCCACTAACCCTCTGTCTATACTACCTCCACTAACCCTCTCTGTCTATACTACCTCCACTAACCCTCTCTGTCTATACTACCTCCACTAACCCTCTCTGTCTATACTACCTCCACTAACCCTCTCTGTCTATACTACCTCCACTAACCCTCTCTGTCTATACTACCTCCACTAACCCTCTCTGTCTATACTACCTCCACTAACCCTCTCTGTCTATACTACCTCCACTAACCCTCTGTCTATACTACCTCCACTAACCCTCTCTGTCTATGTTACACTAACCCTCTCTGTCTATACTACACTAACCCTCTCTGTCTATACTACCTCCACTAACCCTCTGTCTATACTACACTAACCCTCTCTGTCTATACTACACTAACCCTCTCTGTCTATACTACACTAACCCTCTCTGTCTATACTACCTCCACTAACCCTCTCTGTCTATACTACCTCCACTAACCCTCTCTGTCTATACTACCTCCACTAACCCTCTCTGTCTATACTACACTAACCCTCTCTGTCTATACTACCTCCACTAACCCTCTCTGTCTATACTACCTCCACTAACCCTCTCTGTCTATACTACACTAACCCTCTCTGTCTATACTACCTCCACTAACATTCTGTCTATACTACCTCCACTAACCCTCTGTCTATACTACACTAACCCTCTCTGTCTATACTACCTCCACTAACCCTCTCTGTCTATACTACACTAACCCTCTCTGTCTATACTACACTAACCCTCTCTGTCTATACTACACTAACCATCTCTGTCTATACTACACTAACCCTCTCTGTCTATACTACCTCCACTAACCCTCTCTGTCTATACTACACTAACCCTCTCTGTCTATACTACCTCCACTAACCCTCTCTGTCTATACTACACTAACCCTCTCTGTCTATACTACACTAACCCTCTCTGTCTATACTACCTCCACTAACCCTCTCTGTCTATACTACACTAACCCTCTCTGTCTATACTACCTACACTAACCCTCTCTGTCTATACTACCTCCACTAACCCTCTGTCTATACTACCTCCACTAACCCTCTCTGTCTATACTACCTCCACTAACCCTCTGTCTATACTACCTACACTAACCCTCTCTGTCTATACTACACTAACCCTCTCTGTCTATACTACCTCCACTAACCCTCTCTGTCTATACTACACTAACCCTCTCTGTCTATACTACCTCCACTAACCCTCTCTGTCTATACTACCTCCACTAACCCTCTCTGTCTATACTACACTAACCCTCTCTGTCTATACTACCTCCACTAACCCTCTCTGTCTATACTACCTCCACTAACCCTCTCTGTCTATACTACACTAACCCTCTCTGTCTATACTACACTAACCCTCTCTGGCTATACTACACTAACCCTCTCTGTCTATACTACCTCCACTAATCCTCTCTGTCTATACTACACTAACCCTCTCTGTCTATACTACCTACACTAACCCTCTCTGTCTATACTACACTAACCCTCTCTGTCTATACTACCTCCACTAACCCTCTGTCTATACTACCTACACTAACCCTCTCTGTCTATACTACCTCCACTAACCCTCTCTGTCTATACTACACTAACCCTCTCTGTCTGTACTAAACTAACCCTCTCTGTCTATACTACCTCCACTAACCCTCTCTGTCTATACTACACTAACCCTCTCTGTCTATACTACCTCCACTAACCCTCGCTGTTTATACTACACTAACCCTCTCTGTCTATACTACACTAACCCTCTCTGTCTATACTACCTCCACTAACCCTATGTCTATACTACCTCCACTAACCCTCTCTGTCTATACTACCTCCACTAACCCTCTCTGCCTATACTACCTCCACTAAACCTCTCTGTCTATACTACCTCCACTAACCCTCTCTGTCTATACTACCTCCACTAACCCTCTCTGTCTATACTACCTCCACTACCCTCTCTGTCTATACTACCTCCACTAACCCTCTCTGTCTATACTACCTCCACTAACCCTATGTCTATACTACCTCCACTAACCCTCTGTCTATACTACCTCCACTAACCCTCTCTGTCTATACTACCTCCACTAACCCTCGCTGTTTATACTACACTAACCCTCTCTGTCTATACTACACTAACCCTCTCTGTCTATACTACCTCCACTAACCCTATGTCTATACTACCTCCACTAACCCTCTCTGTCTATACTACCTCCACTAACCCTCTCTGTCTATACTACCTCCACTAACCTCTCTGTCTATACTACCTCCACTAACCCTCTCTGTCTATACTACCTCCACTAACCCTCTCTGTCTATACTACCTCCACTAACCCTCTCTGTCTATACTACCTCCACTAACCCTCTCTGTCTATACTACCTCCACTAACCCTCTGTCTATACTACCTCCACTAACCCTCTGTCTATACTACCTCCACTAACCCTCTCTGTCTATACTACCTCCACTAACCCTCTCTGTCTATACTACCTCCACTAACCCTATGTCTATACTACCTCCACTAACCCTCTGTCTATACTACCTACACTAACCCTCTCTGTCTATACTACCTCCACTAACCCTCTCTGTCTATACTACACTAACCCTCTCTGTCTATACTACACTAACCCTCTCTGTCTATACTACCTCCACTAACCCTCTGTCTATACTACACTAACCCTCTCTGTCTATACTACACTAACCCTCTCTGTCTATACTACCTCCACTAACCCTCTCTGTCTATACTACCTCCACTAACCCTCTCTGTCTATACTACACTAACCCTCTCTGTCTATACTACCTCCACTAACCCTCTCTGTCTATACTACCTCCACTAACCCTCTCTGTCTATACTACACTAACCTCTCTGTCTATACTACCTCCACTAACATTCTGTCTATACTACCTCCACTAACCCTCTGTCTATACACACTAACCCTCTCGTCTATACTACCTCAACATAACCCTCTCTGTCTATACTACCACTTAACCCCTCTCTGTCTATACTACACTAACCCTCTCTTGTCTATACTACACTAACCCTCTCTGTCTATACTACCTCCACTAACCCTCTGTCTATACTACCTCCACTAACCCTCTCTGTCTATACTACCTCCACTAACCCTCTGTCTATACTACCTACACTAACCCTCTCTGTCCATACTACACTAACCTCTCTGTCTATACTACACTAACCCTCTCTTCTATACTACACTAACCCTCTCTGTTTATACTACCTACACTAACCCTCTCTGTCTATCCTACACTAACCCTCTCTGTCTATACTACCTCGACTAACCCTCTCTGTCTATAATACCTCCACTAACCCTCTCTGTCTATACTACCTCCACTAACCCTCTCTGTCTATACTACCACACTAACCCTCTCTGTCTATACTACCTCCACTAACCCTCTCTGTCTATACTACCTCCACTAACACTCTCTGTCTATACTACCTCCACTAACCCTCTCTGTCTATACTAACCTCCACTAACCCTCTCTGTCTAGGACTTACACTAACCCTCTTCTGTCTTACTACCTCCACTAACCCTCTCTGTCTATACTACCTCCACTAAACCCCTCTCTGTCTATACTACACTAACCCTCTCAGTCTATACTACACTAACCCTCTCTGGCTATACTACACAACCCACTCTGTCTATACTACACTAACCCTCTCTGTCTATTACTACCTCCACTAACCCTCTCTGTCTATACTACACTAACCTCTCTGTCTATACTACCTCCACTAACCCTCTGTCTATACTACACTAACCCTCTCTGTCTATACTACACTAACCCTCTCTGTCTATACTACCTCCACTAACCCTCTGTCTATACTACCTCCACTAACCCTCTCTGTCTATACTACCTCCACTAACCCTCTCTGTCTATACTACCTCCACTAACCCTCTCTGTCTATACTACCCTCCACTAACCCTCTCTGTCTATACTACCTCCACTAACCCTCTGTCTATACTACACTAACCCTCTCTGTCTATACTACCTCCACTAACCCTCTCTGTCTATACTACCTCCACTAACCCTCTCTGTCTATACTACACTAACCTCTCTGTCTATACTACCTCCACTAACCCTCTCTGTCTATACTACCTCCACTAACCCTCTCTGTCTATACTACCTCCACTAACCCTCTCTGTCTATACTAATCTCCACTAACCCTCTCTGTCTATACTACACTAACCCTCTCTGTCTATACTACACTAACCCTCTCTGTCGATACTACACTAACCCTCTCTGTCTATACTACACTAACCCTCTCTGTCTATACTACACAACCCTCTCTTGTCTACTACCTCCACTAACCCTCTCTGTCTATACTATCTCCACTAACCCTCTCTGTCTATACTACACTAACCCTCTCTGTCTATACTACACTACCCTCTCTGTCGATACTACACTAACCCTCTCTGTCTATACTACACTAACCCTCTCTGTCTATACTACACTAACCCTCTCTGTCTATACTACCTCCACTAACCCTCTCTGTCTATACTACACTAACCCTCTCTGTCTATACTACCTCCACTAACCCTCTCTGTCTATACTACACTAACCCTCTCTGTCTATACTACACTAACCCTCTCTGTCTGTACTACACTAACCCTCTCTGTCTATACTACCTCCACTAACCCTCTCTGTCTATACTACACTAACCCTCTCTGTCTATACTACACTAACCCTCTCTGTCTATACTACACTAACCCTCTCTGTCTATACTACCCTCCACTAACCCTCTCTGTCTATACTACCTCCACTAACCCTCTCTGTCTAAACTACCTCCACTAACCCTCTCTATCTATACTACCTCCACTAACCCTCTCTGTCTATACTACCTCCACTAACCCTCTCTGTCTATACTACACTAACCCTCTCTGTCTATACTACCTCCACTAACCCTCTCTGTCTATACTATACTAACCCTCTCTGTCTATACTTACACTAACCCTCTCTGTCTATACTACACTAACCCTCTCTGTCTATACTACACTAACCCTCTCTGTCTATACTACACTAAACCCACTCTGTCTATACTACACTAACCCTCTCTGTCTACACTACACTAACCCTCTCTGTCTATACTACCTTACACTAACCCTCTCTGTCTATACTACTCCACTAACCCTCTCTGTTCTATACTACACTAACCCTCTCTGTCTATACTTACACTAACCCTCTCTGTCTATACTACCTCCACTAACCCTCTCTGTCTATACTACCTCCACTAACCCTCTCTGTCTATACTACCCTCCACTAACCCTCTCTGTCTATACTACACTAACCCTCTCTGTCTACACTACACTAACCCTCTCTGTCTATACTACCTCCACTAACCCTCTCTGTCTATACTACACTAACCCTCTCTGTCTATACTACACTAACCCTCTCTGTCTATACTACACTAACCCTCTCTGTCTATACTACAATAACCCTCTCTGTCTATACTACCTCCACTAACCATCTCTGTCTATACTAACACTAACCCTCTCTGTCTATACTACACTAACCCTCTCTGTCTATACTACCTCCACTAACCCTCTCTGTCTATACTACACTAACCCTCTCTGTCTGTACTACACAAACCCTCTCTGTCTATACTACCTCCACTAACCCTCTCTGTCTTACTACCTCCACTAACCCTCTCTGTCTATACTACACTAACCCTCTCTGTCTATACTACCTCCACTAACCCTCTCTGTCTATACTACCTCCACTACCCTCTCTGTCTATACTACCTCCCACTAACCCTCTCTTCTATACTACCTCCACTAACCCTCTCTGTCTATACTACCTCCACTAACCCTCCTCTGTCTAATAACCCTATGTCATACTACACTAACCCTCTCTGTCTATACTACACTAAACCCTCTCTGTCTATACTACACTAACCCTCTCTGTCTATACTACACTAACCCTCTCTGTCTATACTACACTAACCCTCTCTGTCTATACTACACTAACCCTCTCTGTCTATACTACCGCCACTAACCCTCTCTGTCTATACTACACTAACCCTCTCCTATCTATACTACACTAACCCTCTCTGTCTATACTACACTAACCCTCTCTGTCTATACTACACTAAACCCTCTCTGTCTATACTACACTAACCCTCTCTGTCTATACCTCACTAACCCTCTCTGTCTATACTACCTCCACTAACCCTCTCTGTCTATACTACCTCCACTAACCCTCTCTGTCTATACTACCTCCACTAACCCTCTCTGTCTATACTACCTCCACTAACCCTCTCTGTCTATACTACCTCCACTAACCCTCTCTGTCTATACTATCTCACTAACCCTCTCTGTCTATACTATCTCCACTAACCCTCTCTGTCTATACTACACTAAACCCCTCTGTCTATACTACACTAACCCTCTCTGTCTATACTACACTAACCCTCTCTGTCTATACTACACTAACCCCTCTCTGTCTATACTACACTAACCCTCTCTGTCTATACTACCTCCACTAACCCTCTCTGTCTATACTACCTCCACTAACCCTCTCTGTCTATACTACACTAACCCTCTCTGTCTATACTACCTCCACTAACCCTCTGTCTATACTACCTCCACTAACCCTCTCTGTCTATACTACCTCCACTAACCCTCTCTGTCTATACTACCTCCACTAACCCTCTCTGTCTATACTACCTCCACTAACCCTCTCTGTCTATACTACCTCCATTAACCCTCTCTGTCTATACTACCTACACTAACCCTCTCTGTCTATACTACACTAACCCTCTCTGTCTATACTACCTACACTAACCCTCTCTGTCTATACTACCTACACTAACCCTCTCTGTCTATACTACCTCCACTGACCCTCTCTGTCTATACTACCTCCACTAACCCTCTCTGTCTATACTACCTACACTAACCCTCTCTGTCTATACTACACTAACCCTCTCTGTCTATACTACCTCCACTAACCCTCTCTGTCTATACTACACTAACCCTCTCTGTCTGTACTACACTAACCCTCTCTGTCTATACTACCTCCACTAACCCTCTCTGTCTATACTACACTAACCCTCTCTGTCTATACTACCTCACTAACCCTCTCTGTCTATACTACCTCCACTAACCCTCTCTGTCTATACTACCTCCACTAACCCTCTCTGTCTATACTATCTCCACTAACCCTCTCTGTCTATACTACACTAACCCTCTCTGTCTATACTACACTAACCCTCTCTGTCTATACTACACTAACCCTCTCTGTCTATACTACACTAACCCTCTCTGTCTATACTACACTAACCCTCTCTGTCTATACTACCTACACTAACCCTCTCTGTCTATACTACCACTAACCCTCTCTATCTATACTACACTAACCCTCTCTGTCTATACTACACTAACCCTCTCTGGTCTATACTACACTAACCCTATCTGTCTATACTACCTCCCACTAACCCTCTGTCTATACTACCTCCACTAACCCTCTCTGTCTATACTACCCTCCACTAACCCTCTCTGTCTATACTACCTCCACTAACCCTCTCTGTCTATACTACCTCCACTAACCCTCTCTGTCTATACTACCTACACTAACCCTCTCTGTCTATACTACACTAACCCTCTCTGTCTATACTACCTACACTAACCCTCTCTGTCTATACTACCTACACTAACCCTCTCTGTCTATACTACCTCCACTGACCCTCTCTGTCTATACTACCTCCACTAACCCTCTGTCTATACTAACCTACACTAACCCTCTCTGTCTATACTACACTAAACCCTCTCTGTCTATACTACACTAACCCTCTCTGTCTATACTACACTAACCCTCTCTGTCTATACTACACTAACCCTCTCTGTCTATACTACACTAACCCTCTCTGTCTATACTACACTAACCCTCTCTGTCTATACTACACTAACCCTCTCTGTCTATACTAAACTAACCCTCTCTGTCTATACTACCTCCACTAACCCTCTCTGTCTATACTACCTACACTAACCCTCTCTGTCTATACTACCTCCACTAACCCTCTCTGTCTATACTACCTCCACTAACCCTCTCTGTCTATACTACACTAACCCTCTCTGTCTATACTACACTACACCCCCTAGACTACATTACCCTGCAGTAGTATACTTACAGAACACAGTATATATCTCCCTAGACTACAATATATCCCCCTAGATGTGTGAAACTCTGTAGGTGAATGACCTTCAGTCCTCTCTGTATCTCTGTCTCTGTAAAGCCTGTCATTCATCTAACTGATCTTCTCTCTCCTGCAACGTGACACAGAGCCCAAGGATTTCAATTGATACCGACTCGCATGGCCTTATTTCTATGGCAGGATGAGAGACAGTTAATACCACCCTGTACCCATCATGATGCTGTAACAACCTAGCCATGGTGACAGAGAGTTAATACCACCCTGTACCCATCATGATGTTGTAACAACCTAGCCAAGGTGACAGTTAATACCACCCTGTACCCATCATGATGTTGTAACAACCTAGCCAAGGTGACAGTTAATACCACCCTGTACCCATCATGATGTTGTAACAACCTAGCCAAGGTGACAGTTAATACCACCCTGTACCCATCATGGTGTTGTAACAACCTAGCCAAGGTGACAGACAGTTAATACCACCCTGTACCCATCATGATGTTGTAACAACCTAGCCAAGGTGACAGTTAATACCACCCTGTACCCATCATGAAGCTGTAACAACCTAGCCAAGGTGACAGAGTTAATACCACCCTGTATCCATCATGATGTTGTAACAACCTAGCCAAGGTGACAGTTAATACCACCCTGTACCCATCATGAAGCTGTAACAACCTAGCCAAGGTGACAGAGAGGTAATACCACCCTGTACCCATCATGATGTTGTAACAACCTAGCCAAGGTGACAGACAGTTAATACCACCCTGTACCCATCATGATGTGGAACAACCTAGCCAAGGTGACAGAGAGTTAATACCACCCTGTACCCATCATGATGTTGTAACAACCTAGCCAAGGTGGGAGTTAATACCAACCTGTACCCATCATGATGCTGTAACAACCTAGCCAAGGTGATAGTTAATACCACCCCGTACCCATCATGATGTTGTAACAACCTAGCCAAGGTGACAAAGAGTTAATACCACCCTGTACCCATCATGATGTTGTAACAACCTAGCCAAGGTGACAGTTAATACCACCCTGTACCCATCATGATGTTGTAACAACCTAGCCAAGGTGTCAGTTAATACCACCCTGTACCCATCATGATGATGTAACAACCTAGCCATGGTGGCAGTTAATACCACCCTGTACCCATCATGATGCTGTAACAACCTAGCCAAGGTGACAGACAGTTAATACCACCCTGTACCTATCATGATGTTGTAACAACCTAGCCAAGGTGACAGTTAATACCACCCTGTACCCATCATGATGTTGTAACAACCTAGCCAAGGTGTCAGTTAATACCACCCTGTACCCATCATGATGATGTAACAACCTAGCCAAGGTGGCAGTTAATACCACCCTGTACCCATCATGATGTTGTAACAACGTAGCCAAGGTGACAGTTAATACCACCCTGTAACCATCATGATGCTGTAACAACCTAGCCAAGGTGACAGAGAGTTAATACCACCCTGTACCCATCATGATGTTGTAACAACCTAGCCAAGGTGACAGACAGTTAATACCACCCTGTACCCATCATGATGTTGTAACAACCTAGCCAAGGTGACAGTTAATACCACCCTGTACCCATCATGATGTTGTAACAACCTAGCCAAAGTGACAGTTAATACCACCCTGTACCAATCATGATGTTGTAACAACCTAGCCAAGGTGAAAGAGAGTTAATACCATCCTGTACCCATCATGATGTTGTAACAACCTAGCCAAGGTGAGAGTTAATACCACCCTATACCCATCATGAAGTTGTAACAACCTAGCCAAGGTGACAGACAGTTAATACCACCCTGTACCCATCATGATGTTGTAACAACCTAGCCAAGGTGACAGAGAGGTAATACCACCCTGTACCCATCATGATGTTGTAACAACCCAGCCAAGGTGACAGACAGTTAATACCACCCTGTACCCATCATGATGTGGAACAACCTAGCCAAGGTGACAGAGAGTTAATACCACCCTGTACCCATCATGATGTTGTAACAACCTAGCCAAGGTGGGAGTTAATACCAACCTGTACCCATCATGATGCTGTAACAACCTAGCCAAGGTGATAGTTAATACCACCCTGTACCCATCATGGTGTTGTAACAACCTAGCCAAGGTGACAGTTAATACCACCCTGTACCCATCATGATGCTGTAACAACCTAGCCAAGGTGACCGAGTTAATACCACCCTGTATCCATCATGATGTTGTAACTACCTAGCCAAGGTGACAGTTAATACCACCCTATACCCATCATGAAGCTGTAACAACCTAGCCAAGGTGACAGAGTTAATACCACCCTGTATCCATCATGATGTTGTAACAACCTAGCCAAGGTGACAGTTAATACAACCCTGTACCCATCATGATGATGTAACAACCTAGCCAAGGTGACAGTTAATACCACCCTGTACCCATCATGATGTTTTAACAACCTAGCCAAGGTGACAGTTAATACCACCCTGTACCCATCATGGTGTTGTAACAACATAGCCAAGGTGACAGTTAATACCACCCTGTACCCATCATGATGTTGTAACAACCTAGACAAGGTGACAGTTAATGCCACCCTGTACCCATCATGGTGTTGTAACAACCTAGCCACGGTGACAGTTAATACCACCCTGTACCCATCATGATGCTGTAACAACCTAGCCAAGGTGACAGACAGTTAATACCACCCTGTACCCATCATGATGTTGTAACAACCTAGCCAAGGTGACAGAGAGTTAATACCACCCTGTACCCATCATGATGTTATAACAACCTAGCCATGGTGACAGGCAGTTAATACCACCCTGTACCCATCATGATGTTGTAACAACCTCGCCAAAGTGACAGTTAATACCACCCTGTACCAATCATGATGTTGTAACAACCTAGCCAAGGTGACAGAGAGTTAATACCATCCTGTACCCATCATGATGTTGTAACAACCTAGCCAAGGTGAGAGTTAATACCACCCTATACCCATCATGAAGTTGTAACAACCTAGCCAAGGTGACAGACAGTTAATACCACCCTGTACCCATCATGATGTTGTAACAACCTAGCCAAGGTGACAGAGAGGTAATACCACCCTGTACCCATCATGATGTTGTAACAACCTAGCCAAGGTGACAGACAGTTAATACCACCCTGTACCCATCATGATGTGGAACAACCTAGCCAAGGTGACAGAGAGTTAATACCACCCTGTACCCATCATGATGTTGTAACAACCTAGCCAAGGTGGGAGTTAATACCAACCTGTACCCATCATGATGCTGTAACAACCTAGCCAAGGTGATAGTTAATACCACCCCGTACCCATCATGATGCTGTAACAACCTAGCCAAGGTGACAGACAGTTAATACCACCCTGTACCTATCATGATGTTGTAACAACCTAGCCAAGGTGACAAAGAGTTATTACCACCCTGTACCCATCATGATTTTGTAACAACCTAGCCAAGGTGACAGTTAATACCACCCTGTACCCATCATGATGTTGTAACAACCTAGCCAAGGTGTCAGTTAATACCACCCTGTACCCATCATGATGATGTAACAACATGTACAACCTAGCCAAGGTGGCAGTTAATACCACCCTGTACCCATCATGATGTTGTAACAACCTAGCCAAGGTGTCAGTTAATACCACCCTGTACCCATCATGATGTTGTAACAACCTAGCCAAGGTGACAGTTAATACCACCCTGTACCCATCATGATGCTGTAACAACCTAGCCAAGGTGACAGTTAATACCACCCTGTACCCATCATGATGTTGTAACAACCTAGCCAAGGTGACAGACAGTTAATACCACCCTGTACCCATCATGATGTTGTAACAACCTAGCCAAGGTGAGAGTTAATACCACCCCGTACCCATCATGATGTTGTAACAACCTAGCCAAGGTGACAGAGAGGTAATACCACCCTGTACCCATCATGATGTTGTAACAACCCAGCCAAGGTGACAGACAGTTAATACCACCCTGTACCCATCATGATGTGGAACAACCTAGCCAAGGTGACAGAGAGTTAATACCACCCTGTACCCATCATGATGTTGTAACAACCTAGCCAAGGTGGGAGTTAATACCAACCTGTACCCATCATGATGCTGTAACAACCTAGCCAAGGTGATAGTTAATACCACCCTGTACCCATCATGGTGTTGTAACAACCTAGCCAAGGTGACAGTTAATACCACCCTGTACCCATCATGATGTTGTAACAACCTAGCCAAAGTGACAGTTAATACCACCCTGTACCAATCATGATGTTGTAACAACCTAGCCAAGGTGACAGAGAGTTAATACCATCCTGTACCCATCATGATGTTGTAACAACCTAGCCAAGGTGAGAGTTAATACCACCCTATACCCATCATGAAGTTGTAACAACCTAGCCAAGGTGACAGACAGTTAATACCACCCTGTACCCATCATGATGTTGTAACAACCTAGCCAAGGTGACAGAGAGGTAATACCACCCTGTACCCATCATGATGTTGTAACAACCCAGCCAAGGTGACAGACAGTTAATACCACCCTGTACCCATCATGATGTGGAACAACCTAGCCAAGGTGACAGAGAGTTAATACCACCCTGTACCCATCATGATGTTGTAACAACCTAGCCAAGGTGGGAGTTAATACCAACCTGTACCCATCATGATGCTGTAACAACCTAGCCAAGGTGATAGTTAATACCACCCTGTACCCATCATGGTGTTGTAACAACCTAGCCAAGGTGACAGTTAATACCACCCTGTACCCATCATGATGCTGTAACAACCTAGCCAAGGTGACCGAGTTAATACCACCCTGTATCCATCATGATGTTGTAACTACCTAGCCAAGGTGACAGTTAATACCACCCTATACCCATCATGAAGCTGTAACAACCTAGCCAAGGTGACAGAGTTAATACCACCCTGTATCCATCATGATGTTGTAACAACCTAGCCAAGGTGACAGTTAATACCACCCTGTACCCATCATGATGATGTAACAACCTAGCCAAGGTGACAGTTAATACCACCCTGTACCCATCATGATGTTTTAACAACCTAGCCAAGGTGACAGTTAATACCACCCTGTACCCATCATGGTGTTGTAACAACATAGCCAAGGTGACAGTTAATACCACCCTGTACCCATCATGATGTTGTAACAACCTAGACAAGGTGACAGTTAATGCCACCCTGTACCCATCATGGTGTTGTAACAACCTAGCCACGGTGACAGTTAATACCACCCTGTACCCATCATGATGCTGTAACAACCTAGCCAAGGTGACAGACAGTTAATACCACCCTGTACCCATCATGATGTTGTAACAACCTAGCCAAGGTGACAGAGAGTTAATACCACCCTGTACCCATCATGATGTTATAACAACCTAGCCATGGTGACAGGCAGTTAATACCACCCTGTACCCATCATGATGTTGTAACAACCTCGCCAAAGTGACAGTTAATACCACCCTGTACCAATCATGATGTTGTAACAACCTAGCCAAGGTGACAGAGAGTTAATACCATCCTGTACCCATCATGATGTTGTAACAACCTAGCCAAGGTGAGAGTTAATACCACCCTATACCCATCATGAAGTTGTAACAACCTAGCCAAGGTGACAGACAGTTAATACCACCCTGTACCCATCATGATGTTGTAACAACCTAGCCAAGGTGTCAGTTAATACCACCCTGTACCCATCATGATGATGTAACAACATGTACAACCTAGCCAAGGTGGCAGTTAATACCACCCTGTACCCATCATGATGTTGTAACAACCTAGCCAAGGTGTCAGTTAATACCACCCTGTACCCATCATGATGTTGTAACAACCTAGCCAAGGTGACAGTTAATACCACCCTGTACCCATCATGATGCTGTAACAACCTAGCCAAGGTGACAGTTAATACCACCCTGTACCCATCATGATGTTGTAACAACCTAGCCAAGGTGACAGACAGTTAATACCACCCTGTACCCATCATGATGTTGTAACAACCTAGCCAAGGTGACAGTTAATACCACCCTGTACCCATCATGATGTTGTAACAAACTAGCCAAAGTGACAGTTAATACCACCCTTTACCAATCATGATGTTGTAACAACCTAGCCAAGGTGACAGAGAGTTAATACCATCCTGTACCCATCATGATGTTGTAACAACCTAGCCAAGGTGAGAGTTAATACCACCCTATACCCATCATGAAGTTGTAACAACCTAGCCAAGGTGACAGACAGTTAATACCACCCTGTACCCATCATGATGTTGTAACAACCTAGCCAAGGTGACAGAGAGGTAATACCACCCTGTACCCATCATGATGTTGTAACAACCTAGCCAAGGTGACAGACAGTTAATACCACCCTGTACCCATCATGATGTGGAACAACCTAGCCAAGGTGACATAGAGTTAATACCACCCTGTACCCATCATGATGTTGTAACAACCTAGCCAAGGTGGGAGTTAATACCAACCTGTACCCATCATGATGCTGTAACAACCTAGCCAAGGTGATAGTTAATACCACCCCGTACCCATCATGATGCTGTAACAACCTAGCCAAGGTGACAGACAGTTAATACCACCCTGTACCTATCATGATGTTGTAACAACCTAGCCAAGGTGACAAAGAGTTAATACCACCCTGTACCCATCATGATGTTGTAACAACCTAGCCAAGGTGACAGTTAATACCACCCTGTACCCATCATGATGTTGTAACAACCTAGCCAAGGTGACAGTTAATACCACCCTGTACCCATCATGATGCTGTAACAACCTAGCCAAGGTGATAGTTAATACCACCCCGTACCCATCATGATGCTGTAACAACCTAGCCAAGGTGACAGACAGTTAATACCACCCTGTACCTATCATGATGTTGTAACAACCTAGCCAAGGTGACAAAGAGTTAATACCACCCTGTACCCATCATGATGTTGTAACAACCTAGCCAAGGTGACAGTTAATACCACCCTGTACCCATCATGATGTTGTAACAACCTAGCCAAGGTGTCAGTTAATACCACCCTGTACCCATCATGATGATGTAACAACCTAGCCAAGGTGACAGTTAATACCACCCTGTACCCATCATGATGTTGTAACAACCTAGCCAAGGTGACAGTTAATACCACCCTGTACCCATCATGATGCTGTAACAACCTAGCCAAGGTGACAGAGAGTTAATACCACCCTGTACCCATCATGATGTTGTAACAACCTAGCCAAGGTGACAGACAGTTAATACCACCCTGTACCCATCATGATGTTGTAACAACCTAGCCAAGGTGACAGTTAATACCACCCTGTACCCATCATGATGTTGTAACAACCTAGCCAAAGTGACAGTTAATACCACCCTGTACCAATCATGATGTTGTAACAACCTAGCCAAGGTGACAGAGAGTTAATACCATCCTGTACCCATCATGAAGGTGGCATAGCAGTTCAGACGTCTTTTGTCCTCGTCTTGTCGTGTCCTGTATATATATATATTTACAACTTTTTCACATACATTTTATTTTTATTTTCCATCAACTCATCTTCAAAACACTCTCCTGCAACCCGCCTCACCAATGTATATTTATAAAAAAGTATTATTTACCTCAGATCTGTAATCCTCCAAGAAGCTAGCCAGAAACTCCAAGAAGCTAGCCTGAAACTAGCCAGAAGCTAATCCAGAAGCTAGTTCAGAAGCTAGTTAGCTCTTTTACTGGCAAATCGTTAGTATTCAGCTAGCCACGGTTTGTGGTCATCAGCTATCCTTTAGCTCGAAAATCTATCGCCAGTTCTGTACGGCGCAGCGCGGCTCGGAACGGAACATACCGGACCAATTTTTCTCTCCATGTCCCTGGACATTCATACCCGGATCTCACAGCTAGCTAGCTGCTATCCGTGTGACCATCGGTCTTCGTCGATTCCGGAGCAAACATCAATTATTCCGGAGCTAGCAAGCTCCGTCAATCACTCCTGAGTTCCATCAATCACACCTGGGCTGCAGTCACCTATCCGGACCCGTTTTACTGCCTTCGCGGAGCCCCACCGGGCCTTCACAACTGGACTGCCGACGTTATCTACCCGAAGGAGTTATTCGGCCGGCTCCTCCGTCGCGACGTTACCTGAACGCCCATCTGCGGCCTGCTAACCGTTAGCTGTCATACCGGCTGCTATCTGAATAGACAATCGGACAAATTAATATTTATATTTTTATTATTTTTTTTTTATTTTTTCTAACCTATCAATATTTATCATTTTTTTTTTTCTTTTTTTCTTCCTTTTTTTTTACATTTGTTATTTTTTTATTTTTATTATTTTTTATTTTTTATTTTTTTTTTATTTTTATTTTTTTAAATTATTTTTTAAATTATTATTATTATCTTTTCTTCTTGGGCCTCTATAACTATATCTATTGTTTTTATTTTTGTTGTTGTTGTGTGATTTGGATTAATCCCCTCTACCACACGGAACCCCACTAATCTACTGACGGAACGTAAGGGGTGGCTAACAGACCTCCACCCTATGCTAGCTTGCTACCGATGCCCTGGCTAGCTGTCTAAATCACCAACCAACCTCTCCACTCACCGGACCCTTTTGATCACTCGACTAAGCATGCCTATCCTTAATGTCAATATGTCTTGTCCATTTCTGTTCTGGTTAGTGTTTATTGGCTTATTTCACTGTAGAGCCTCTAGTCCTGCTCACTATACCTTATCCAACCTATTAGTTCCACCACCCACACATGCAATGACATCTCCTGGTTTCAACGATGTTTCTAGAGACAATATCTCTCTCTTCATCACTCAATACCTAGGTTTACCCCCACTGTATTCACATCCTACCATACATTTGTCTGTACATTATACCTTGATGCTATTTTATCGCCCCCAGAAACCTCCTTTTACTCTATGTTCCAGACGTTCTAGACGACCAATTCTCATAGCTTTTAGCCGTACCCTTATTCTACTCCTCCTATGTTCCTCTGGCGATGTAGAGGTGAATCCAGGCCCTGCAGTGCCTAGCTCCACTCCTATTCCCCAGGCGCTCTCTTTTGACGACTTCTGTAACCGTAATAGCCTTGGTTTCATGCATGTTAACATTAGAAGCCTCCTCCCTAAGTTTGTTCTATTCACTGCTTTAGCACACTCTGCCAACCCGGATGTTCTAGCTGTGTCTGAATCCTGGCTTAGGAAGACCACCAAAAATTCTGAAGTTTTAATTCCAAACTACAACATTTTCAGACAAGATAGAACTGCCAAAGGGGGCGGTGTTGCAATCTACTGCAAAGATAGCCTGCAGAGTTCTGTCCTACTATCCAGGTCTGTACCCAAACAATTTGAACTTCTACTTTTAAAAATCCACCTCTCTAAAAACAAGTCTCTCACCGTTGCCGCCTGCTATAGACCACCCTCTGCCCCCAGCTGTGCTCTGGACACCATATGTGAACTGATTGCCCCCCATCTATCTTCAGAGTTCGTGCTGCTAGGCGACCTAAACTGGAACATGCTTAACACCCCAGCCATCCTACAATCTAAACTTGATGCCCTCAATCTCACACAAATAATCAATGAACCTACCAGGTACCTCCCCAAAACCTTAAACACGGGCACCCTCATAGATATCATCCTAACCAACTTCCCCTCTAAATACACCTCTGCTGTCTTCAACCAAGATCTCAGCGATCACTGCCTCATTGCCTGCATCCGTAATGGGTCAGCGGTCAAACGACCTCCACTCATCACTGTAAAACGCTCCCTGAAACACTTCTGCGAGCAGGCCTTTCTAATCGACCTGGCCGGGGTATCCTGGAAGGATATTGATCTCATCCCGTCAGTAGAGGATGCCTGGATATTTTTAAAAAATGCCTTCCTAACCATCTTAAATAAACATGCCCCATTCAAGAAATTTAGAACCAGGAACAGATATAGCCCTTGGTTCTCCCCAGACCTGACTGCCCTTAACCAACACAAAAACATCCTATGGCGTTCTGCATTAGCATCGAACAGCCCCCGTGATATGCAGCTGTTCAGGGAAGCTAGAAATCATTATACACAGGCAGTTAGAAAAGCCAAGGCTAGCTTTTTCAAGCAGAAATTTGCTTCCTGCAACACTAACTCAAAAAAGTTCTGGGACACTGTAAAGTCCATGGAGAATAAGAACACCTCCTCCCAGCTGCCCACTGCACTGAAGATAGGAAACACTGTCACCACTGATAAATCCACCATAATTGAGAATTTCAATAAGCATTTTTCTACGGCTGGCCATGCTTTCCACCTGGCTACTCCTACCCCGGACAACAGCACTGCACCCCCAACAGCAACTCGCCCAAGCCTTCCCCATTTCTCCTTCTCCCAAATCCATTCAGCTGATGTTCTGAAAGAGCTGCAAAATCTGGACCCCTACAAATCAGCCGGGCTAGACAATCTGGACCCTTTCTTTCTAAAATTATCTGCCGAAATTGTTGCCACCCCTATTACTAGCCTGTTCAACCTCTCTTTCGTGTCGTCTGAGATTCCCAAAGATTGGAAAGCAGCTGCGGTCATCCCCCTCTTCAAAGGGGGGGACACTCTTGACCCAAACTGCTACAGACCTATATCTATCCTACCGTGCCTTTCTAAGGTCTTCGAAAGCCAAGTCAACAAACAGATTACCGACCATTTCGAATCTCACCATACCTTCTCTGCTATGCAATCTGGTTTCAGAGCTGGTCATGGGTGCACCTCAGCCACGCTCAAGGTCCTAAACGATATCTTAACCGCCATCGATAAGAAAACATTACTGTGCAGCCGTATTCATTGATCTGGCCAAGGCTTTCGACTCTGTCAATCACCATATCCTCATCGGCAGACTCGACAGCCTTGGTTTCTCAAATGATTGCCTCGCCTGGTTCACCAACTACTTCTCTGATAGAGTTCAGTGTGTCAAGTCGGAGGGTCTGCTGTCCGGACCTCTGGCAGTCTCTATGGGGGTGCCACAGGGTTCAATTCTTGGACCGACTCTCTTCTCTGTATACATCAATGAGGTCGCTCTTGCTGCTGGTGAGTCCCTGATCCACCTCTACGCAGACGACACCATTCTGTATACTTCCGGCCCTTCTTTGGACACTGTGTTAACAACCCTCCAGGCAAGCTTCAATGCCATACAACTCTCCTTCCGTGGCCTCCAATTGCTCTTAAATACAAGTAAAACTAAATGCATGCTCTTCAACCGATCGCTACCTGCACCTACCCGCCTGTCCAACATCACTACTCTGGACGGCTCTGACTTAGAATACGTGGACAACTACAAATACTTAGGTGTCTGGTTAGACTGTAAACTCTCCTTCCAGACCCATATCAAACATCTCCAATCCAAAGTTAAATCTAGAATTGGCTTCCTATTTCGCAACAAAGCATCCTTCACTCATGCTGCCAAACATACCCTTGTAAAACTGACCATCCTACCAATCCTCGACTTTGGCGATGTCATTTACAAAATAGCCTCCAATACCCTACTCAACAAATTGGATGCAGTCTATCACAGTGCAATCCGTTTTATCACCAAAGCCCCATATACTACCCACCATTGCGACCTGTACGCTCTCGTTGGCTGGCCCTCGCTTCATACTCGTCGCCAAACCCACTGGCTCCATGTCATCTACAAGACCCTGCTAGGTAAAGTCCCCCCTTATCTCAGCTCGCTGGTCACCATAGCATCTCCCACCTGTAGCACACGCTCCAGCAGGTATATCTCTCTAGTCACCCCCAAGACCAATTCTTTCTTTGGCCGCCTCTCCTTCCAGTTCTCTGCTGCCAATGACTGGAACGAACTACAAAAATCTCTGAAACTGGAAACACTTATCTCCCTCACTAGCTTTAAGCACCAACTGTCAGAGCAGCTCACAGATTACTGCACCTGTACATAGCCCACCTATAATTTAGCCCAAACAACTACCTCTTTCCCAACTGTATTTAATTTTTATTTATTTATTTATTTTGCTCCTTTGCACCCCATTATTTTTTTATTTCTACTTTGCACATTCTTCCATTGCAAAACTACCATTCCAGTATTTTACTTGCTATATTGTATTTACTTTGCCATCATGGCCTTTTTTTGCCTTTACCTCCCTTCTCACCTCATTTGCTCACATTGTATATAGACTTGTTTATACTGCATTATTGACTGTATGTTTGTTTTTACTCCATGTGTAACTCTGTGTCGTTTTATCTGTCGAACTGCTTTGCTTTATCTTGGCCAGGTCGCAATTGTAAATGAGAACTTGTTCTCAACTTGCCTACCTGGTTAAATAAAGGTAAAATAAATAAAATAAATAAATAAAATGATGTTGTAACAACCTAGCCAAGGTGAGAGTTAATACAACCCTATACCCATCATGAAGTTGTAAAAACCTAGCCAAGGTGACAGACAGTTAATACCACCCTGTACCCATCATGATGTTGTAACAACCTAGCCATGGTGACAGAGAGGTAATACCACCCTGTACCCATCATGATGTTGTAACAACCTAGCCAAGGTGACAGACAGTTAATACCACCCTGTACCCATCATGATGTGGAACAACCTAGCCAAGGTGACAGACAGTTAATACCACCCTGTACCTATCATGATGTTGTAACAACCTAGCCAAGGTGACAAAGAGTTAATACCACCCTGTACCCATCATGATGTTGTAACAACCTAGCCAAGGTGACAGTTAATACCACCCTGTACCAATCATGATGTTGTAACAACCTAGCCAAGGTGTCAGTTAATACCACCCTGTACCCATCATGATGATGTAACAACCTAGCCAAGGTGACAGTTAATACCACCCTGTACCCATCATGATGTTGTAACAACCTAGCCAAGGTGACAGTTAATACCACCCTGTACCCATCATGATGCTGTAACAACCTAGCCAAGGTGACAGAGAGTTAATACCACCCTGTACCCATCATGATGTTGTAACAACCTAGCCAAGGTGTCAGTTAATACCACCCTGTACCCATCATGATGATGTAACAACCTAGCTAAGGTGGCAGTTAATACCACCCTGTACCCATCATGATGTTGTAACAACCTAGCCAAGGTGACAGTTAATACCACCCTGTACCCATCATGATGTTGTAACAACCTAGCCAAGGTGACAGTTAATACCACCCTGTACCCATCATGATGCTGTAACAACCTAGCCAAGGTGACAGAGAGTTAATACCACCCTGTACCCATCATGATGTGGAACAACCTAGCCAAGGTGACAGAGAGTTAATACCACCCTGTACCCATCATGATGTTGTAACAACCTAGCCAAGGTGTCAGTTAATACCACCCTGTACCCATCATGATGATGTAACAACCTAGCTAAGGTGGCAGTTAATACCACCCTGTACCCATCATGATGTTGTAACAACCTAGCCAAGGTGACAGTTAATACCACCCTGTACCCATCATGATGTTGTAACAACCTAGCCAAGGTGACAGTTAATACCACCCTGTACCCATCATGATGCTGTAACAACCTAGCCAAGGTGATAGTTAATACCACCCCGTACCCATCATGATGCTGTAACAACCTATCCAAGGTGACAGACAGTTAATACCACCCTGTACCTATCATGATGTTGTAACAACCTAGCCAAGGTGACAAAGAGTTAATACCACCCTGTACCCATCATGATGTTGTAACAACCTAGCCAAGGTGACAGTTAATACCACCCTGTACCCATCATGATGTTGTAACAACCTAGCCAAGGTGTCAGTTAATACCACCCTGTACCCATCATGATGATGTAACAACCTAGCCAAGGTGACAGTTAATACCACCCTGTACCCATCATGATGTTGTAACAACCTAGCCAAGGTGACAGTTAATACCACCCTGTACCCATCATGATGCTGTAACAACCTAGCCAAGGTGACAGAGAGTTAATACCACCCTGTACCCATCATGATGTTGTAACAACCTAGCCAAGGTGACAGACAGTTAATACCACCCTGTACCCATCATGATGTTGTAACAACCTAGCCAAGGTGACAGTTAATACCACCCTGTACCCATCATGATGTTGTAACAACCTAGCCAAAGTGACAGTTAATACCACCCTGTACCAATCAAGATGTTGTAACAACCTAGCCAAGGTGACAGAGAGTTAATACCATCCTGCACCCATCATGATGTTGTAACAACCTAGCCAATGTGAGAGTTAATACCACCCTATACCCATCATGAAGTTGTAACAACCTAGCCAAGGTGACAGACAGTTAATACCACCCTGTACCCATCATGATGTTGTAACAACCTAGCCATGGTGACAGAGAGGTAATACCACCCTGTACCCATCATGATGTTGTAACAACCTAGCCAAGGTGACAGACAGTTAATACCACCCTGTACCCATCATGATGTGGAACAACCTAGCCAAGGTGACAGAGAGTTAATACCACGCTGTACCCATCATGATGTTGTAACAACCTAGCCAAGGTGGGAGTTAATACCAACCTGTACCCATCATGATGCTGTAACAACCTAGCCAAGGTGATAGTTAATACCACCCCGTACCCATCATGATGTTGTAACAACCTAGCCAAGGTGACAGACAGTTAATACCACCCTGTACCTATCATGATGTTGTAACAACCTAGCCAAGGTGACAAAGAGTTAATACCACCCTGTACCCATCATGATGTTGTAACAACCTAGCCAAGGTGAGAGTTAATACCACCCTGTACCCATCATGATGTTGTAACAACCTAGCCAAGGTGTCAGTTAATACCACCCTGTACCCATCATGATGTTGTAACAACCTAGCCAAGGTGACAGTTAATACCACCCTGTACCCATCATGATGTTGTAACAACCTAGCCAAGGTGACAGTTAATACCACCCTGTACCCATCATGATGCTGTATCAACCTAGCCAAGGTGACAGAGAGTTAATACCACCCTGTACCCATCATGATGTTGTAACAACCTAGCCAAGGTGTCAGACAGTTAATACCACCCTGTACCCATCATGATGTTGTAACAACCTAGCCAAGGTGACAGTTAATACCACCCTGTACCCATCATGATGTTGTAACAACCTAGCCAAGGTGACAGTTAATACCACCCTGTACCCATCATGATGTTGTAACAACCTAGCCAAGGTGACAGACAGTTAATACCAACCTGTACCCATCATGATGTGGAACAACCTAGCCAAGGTGACAGAGAGTTAATACCACCCTGTACCCATCATGATGTTGTAACAACCTAGCCAATGTGAGAGTTAATACCACCCTGTACCCATCATGATGCTGTAACAACCTAGCCAAGGTGTCAGTTAATACCACCCCGTACCCATCATGATGCTGTAACAACCTAGCCAAGGTGCCAGACAGTTAATACCACCCTGTACCTATCATGATGTTGTAACAACCTAGCCAAGGTGACAAAGAGTTAATACCACCCTGTATCCATCATGATGTTGTAACAACCTAGCCAAGGTTACAGACAGTTAATACCACCCTGTACCCATCATGATGTGGAACAACCTAGCCAAGGTGACAGAGAGTTAATACCACCCTGTACCCATCATGATGTTGTAACAACCTAGCCAAGGTGAGAGTTAATACCACCCTGTACCCATCATGATGCTGTAACAACCTAGCCAAGGTGTCAGTTAATACCACCCCGTACCCATCATGATGCTGTAACAACCTAGCCAAGGTGGCAGTTAATACCACCCTGTACCCATCATGATGTTGTAACAACCTAGCCAAGGTGCCAGTTAATACCACCCTGTACCCATCATGATGTTGTAACAACCTAGCCAAGGTGACAGACAGTTAATACCACCCTGTACCCATCATGATGTTGTAACAACCTAGCCAAGGTTACAGACAGTTAATACCACCCTGTACCCATCATGATGTGGAACAACCTAGCCAAGGTGACAGAGAGTTAATACCACCCTGTACCCATCATGATGTTGTAACAACCTAGCCAAGGTGAGAGTTAATACCACCCTGTACCCATCATGATGCTGTAACAACCTAGCCAAGGTGTCAGTTAATACCACCCTGTATCCATCATGATGTTGTAACAACCTAGCCAAGGTGACAAAGAGTTAATACCACCCTGTACCCATCATGATGTTGTAACAACCTAGCCAAGGTGACAGTTAATACCACCCTGTATCCATCATGATGTTGTAACAACCTAGCCAAGGTGACAGAGAGTTAATACCACCCTGTACCCATCATGATGTTGTAACAACCTAGCCAAGGTGACAGTTAATACCACCCTGTATCCATCATGATGTTGTAACAACCTAGCCAAGGTGACAGTTAATACCACCCTGTACCCATCATGATGATGTAACAACCTAGCCAAGGTGACAAAGAGTTAATACCACCCTGTACCCATCATGATGTTGTAACAACCTAGCCAAGGTGACAGTTAATACCACCCTATACCCATCATGAAGTTGTAACAACCTAGCCAAGGTGACAGACAGTTAATACCACCCTGTACCCATCATGATGTTGTAACAACCTAGCCAAGGTGAAAGAGAGGTAATACCACCCTGTACCCATCATGATGTTGTAACAACCTAGCCAAGGTGACAGACAGTTAATACCACCCTGTACCCATCATGATGTTGTAACAACCTAGCCAAGGTGAGAGTTAATACCAACCTGTACCCATCATGATGCTGTAACAATCTAGCCAAGGTGATAGTTAATACCACCCCGTACCCATCATGATGCTGTAACAACCTAGCCAAGGTGACAGTTAATACCACCCTGTACCCATCATGATGATGTAACAACCTAGCCAAGGTGGCAGTTAATACCACCCTGTACCCATCATGATGTTGTAACAACCTAGCCAAGGTGCCAGTTAATACCACCCTGTACCCATCATGATGTTGTAACAACCTAGCCAAGGTGACAGACAGTTAATACCACCCTGTACCCATCATGATGTTGTAACAACCTAGCCAAGGTTACAGACAGTTAATACCACCCTGTACCCATCATGATGTGGAACAACCTAGCCAAGGTGACAGAGAGTTAATACCACCCTGTACCCATCATGATGTTGTAACAACCTAGCCAAGGTGAGAGTTAATACCACCCTGTACCCATCATGATGCTGTAACAACCTAGCCAAGGTGTCAGTTAATACCACCCCGTACCCATCATGATGCTGTAACAACCTAGCCAAGGTGACAGACAGTTAATACCACCCTGTACCTATCATGATGTTGTAACAACCTAGCCAAGGTGACAAAGAGTTAATACCACCCTGTACCCATCATGATGTTGTAACAACCTAGCCAAGGTGACAGTTAATACCACCCTGTATCCATCATGATGTTGTAACAACCTAGCCAAGGTGACAGAGAGTTAATACCACCCTGTACCCATCATGATGTTGTAACAACCTAGCCAAGGTGACAGTTAATACCACCCTGTATCCATCATGGTGTTGTAACAACCTAGCCAAGGTGACAGTTAATACCACCCTGTACCCATCATGATGATGTAACAACCTAGCCAAGGTGACAAAGAGTTAATACCACCCTGTACCCATCATGATGTTGTAACAACCTAGCCAAGGTGACAGTTAATACCACCCTATACCCATCATGAAGTTGTAACAACCTAGCCAAGGTGACAGACAGTTAATACCACCCTGTACCCATCATGATGTTGTAACAACCTAGCCAAGGTGACAGAGAGGTAATACCACCCTGTACCCATCATGATGTTGTAACAACCTAGCCAAGGTGACAGACAGTTAATACCACCCTGTACCCATCATGATGTTGTAACAACCTAGCCAAGGTGAGAGTTAATACCAACCTGTACCCATCATGATGCTGTAACAACCTAGCCAAGGTGATAGTTAATACCACCCCGTACCCATCATGATGCTGTAACAACCTAGCCAAGGTGACAGACAGTTAATACCACCCTGTACCTATCATGATGTTGTAACAACCTAGCCAAGGTGCCAAAGAGTTAATACCACCCTGTACCCATCATGATGTTGTAACAACCTAGCCAAGGTGACAGTTAATACCACCCTGTACCCATCATGATGTTGTAACAACCTAGCCAAGGTGTCAGTTAATACCACCCTGTACCCATCATGATGATGTAACAACCTAGCCAAGGTGGCAGTTAATACCACCCTGTACCCATCATGATGTTGTAACAACCTAGCCAAGGTGCCAGTTAATACCACCCTGTACCCATCATGATGTTGTAACAACCTAGCCAAGGTGACAGACAGTTAATACCACCCTGTACCCATCATGATGTTGTAACAACCTAGCCAAGGTGACAGTTAATACCACCCTGTACCCATCATGATGCTGTAACAACCTAGCCAAGGTGACAGACAGTTAATACCACCCTGTACCTATCATTATGTTGTAACAACCTAGCCAAGGTGACAAAGAGTTAATACCACCCTGTACCCATCATGATGTTGTAACAACCTAGCCAAGGTGACAGTTAATACCACCCTGTATCCATCATGATGTTGTAACAACCTAGCCAAGGTGACAGAGAGTTAATACCACCCTGTACCCATCATGATGATGTAACAACCTAGCCAAGGTGGCAAAGAGTTAATACCACCCTGTACCCATCATGATGTTGTAACAACCTAGCCAAGGTGACAGTTAATACCACCCTGTACCCATCATGATGTTGTAACAACCTAGCCAAGGTGACAGTTAATACCACCCTGTACCCATCATGATGCTGTAACAACCTAGCCAAGGTGACAGAGAGTTAATACCACCCTGTACCCATCATGATGTTGTAACAACCTAGCCAAGGTGACAGACAGTTAATACCACCCTGTACCCATCATGATGTTGTAACAACCTAGCCAAGGTGACAGTTAATACCACCCTGTACCCATCATGATGTTGTAACAACCTAGCCAAAGTGACAGTTAATACCACCCTGTACCAATCATGATGTTGTAACAACCTAGCCAAGGTGACAAAGAGTTAATACCATCCTGTGCCCATCATGATGTTGTAACAACCTAGCCAAGGTGAGAGTTAATACCACCCTATACCAATCATGAAGTTGTAACAACCTAGCCAAGGTGACAGACAGTTAATACCACCCTGTACCCATCATGATGTTGTAACAACCTAGCCAAGGTGACAGAGAGGTAATACCACCCTGTACCCATCATGATGTTGTAACAACCTAGCCATGGTGACAGACAGTTAATACCACCCTGTACCCATCATGATGTGGAACAACCTAGCCAAGGTGACAGAGAGTTAATACCACCCTGTACCCATCATGATGTTGTAACAACCTAGCCAAGGTGGGAGTTAATACCAACCTGTACCCATCATGATGCTGTAACAACCTAGCCAAGGTGATAGTTAATACCACCCCGTACCCATCATGATGCTGTAACAACCTAGCCAAGGTGACAGACAGTTAATACCACCCTGTACCTATCATGATGTTGTAACAACCTAGCCAAGGTGACAAAGAGTTAATACCACCCTGTACCCATCATGATGTTGTAACAACCTAGCCAAGGTGACAGTTAATACCACCCTGTACCCATCATGATGTTGTAACAACCTAGCCAAGGTGTCAGTTAATACTACCCTGTACCCATGATGATGATGTAACAACCTAGCCAAGGTGACAGAGAGGTAATACCACCCTGTACCCATCATGATGTTGTAACAACCTAGCCATGGTGACAGACAGTTAATACCACCTTTACCCATCATGATGTGGAACAACCTAGCCAAGGTGACAGAGAGTTAATACCACCCTGTACCCATCATGATGTTGTAACAACCTAGCCAAGGTGGGAGTTAATACCAACCTGTATCCATCATGATGCTGTAACAACCTAGCCAAGGTGATAGTTAATACCACCCCGTACCCATCATGATGCTGTAACAACCTAGCCAAGGTGACAGACAGTTAATACCACCCTGTACCTATCATGATGTTGTAACAACCTAGCCAAGGTGACAAAGAGTTAATACCACCCTGTACCCATCATGATGTTGTAACAACCTAGCCAAGGTGACAGTTAATACCACCCTGTACCCATCATGATGTTGTAACAACCTAGCCAAGGTGTCAGTTAATACCACCCTGTACCCATCATGATGATGTAACAACCTAGCCAAGGTGGCAGTTAATACCACCATGTACCCATCATGATGTTGTAACAACCTAGCCAAGGTGACAGTTAATAGCACCCTGTACCCATCATGATGTTGTAACAACCTAGCCAAGGTGACAGACAGTTAATACCACCCTGTACCCATCATGATGCTGTAACAACCTAGCCAAGGTTACAGAGAGTTAATACCACCCTGTACCCATCATGATGTTGTAACAACCTAGCCAAGGTGGCAGTTAATACCACCCTGTACCCATCATGATGTTGTAACAACCTAGCCAAGGTGACAGTTAATACCACCCTGTACCCATCATGATGTTGTAACAACCTAGCCAAGGTGACAGACAGTTAATACCACCCTGTACCCATCATGATGTTGTAACAACCTAGCCAAAGTGACAGTTAATACCACCCTGTACCAATCATGATGTTGTAACAACCTAGCCAAGGTGACAAAGAGTTAATACCATCCTGTGCCCATCATGATGTTGTAAACAACCTAGCCAAGGTGAGAGTTAATACCACCCTATACCAATCATGAAGTTGTAACAACCTAGCCAAGGTGACAGACAGTTAATACCACCCTGTACCCATCATGATGTTGTAACAACCTAGCCAAGGTGACAGAGAGGTAATACCACCCTGTACCCATCATGATGTTGTAACAACCTAGCCATGGTGACAGACAGTTAATACCACCCTGTACCCATCATGATGTGGAAAACCTAGCCAAGGTGACAGAGAGTTAATACCACCCTGTACCCATCATGATGTTGTAACAACCTAGCCAAGGTGGGAGTTAATACCAACCTGTACCCATCATGATGCTGTAACAACCTAGCCAAGGTGATAGTTAATACCCACCCCGTACCCATCATGATGCTGTAACAACCTAGCCAAGGTGACAGACAGTTAATACCACCCTGTACCTATCATGATGTTGTAACAACCTAGCCAAGGTGACAGACAGTTAATACCACCCTGTACCTATCATGATGTTGTAACAACCTAGCCAAGGTGACAAGAGTTAATACCACCCTGTACCCATCATGATGTTGTAACAACCTAGCCAAGGTGACAGTTAATACCACCCTGTACCCATCATGATGTTGTAACAACCTAGCCAAGGTGTCAGTTAATACTACCCTGTACCCATGATGATGATGTAACAACCTAGCCAAGGTGACAGAGAGTAATACCACCCTGTACCCATCATGATGTGTAACAACCTAGCCAATGGTGACAGACAGTTAATACCACCTTTACCCATCATGATGTGGAACAACCTAGCCAAGGTGACAGAGAGTTAATACCACCCTGTACCCATCATGATGTTGTAACAACCTAGCCAAGGTGGAAGTTAATACCACCCTGTATCCATCATGATGCTGTAACAACCTAGCCAAGGTGATAGTTAATACCACCCCTGTACCCATCATGATGCTGTAACAACCTAGCCAAGGTGACAGACAGTTAATACCACCCTGTACCTATCATGATGTTGTAACAACCTAGCCAAGGTGACAAGAGTTAATACCACCCTGTACCCATCATGATGTTGTAAACAACCTAGCCAAGGTGACAGTTAATACCACCCTGTACCCATCATGATGTTGTAACAACCTAGCCAAGGTGCAGTTAATACCACCCTGTACCCATCATGATGATGTAACAACCTAGCCAAGGTGATCAGTTAATACCACCCTGTACCCATCATGATGTTGTAACAACCTAGCCAAGGTGACAGAGTTAATAGCACCCTGTACCCATCATGATGTTGTAACAACCTAGCCAAGGTGACAGACAGTTAATACCACCCTGTACCCATCATGATGTTGTAACAACCTAGCCAAGGTGACAGAGAGTTAATACCACCCTGTTACCCATCATGATGTTGTAACAACCTAGCCAAGGTGACAGACAGTTAATACCACCCTGTACCATCATATTGTAACACCTACCAGGTGGCAAGTTATACACCTGTACCCATCATGATTAACAACCTAGCCAAGGTGACAGAGAGTTAATACCACCCTGTTACCCATCATGATGTTGTACAACCTAGCAAGGTGACAGACAGTTAATACCAACCTGTACCCATCATGATGTGTAACAACTAGCCAAGGGTGACAGAAGTTATACCACCCCCTGTACCCATCATGATGTTGTACAACCTAGCCAAGGGTGACAGAGGTTAATACCAACCCTGTACCCATCATGATGCTGTAACAACCGAGCCAAGGTGCCAGTTAATACCACCCTGACCCATCATGATGTTGTACAACCTAGCCAAGGTAGACGTTAATACCACCCTGTACCCATCATGAGGTTGTAAACAACCTAGCCAAGGTGGAGTTATACCACACTGTACCCATCATGATGTTGTAACACCTAGCCAAGGTGACAAGTGTAATACCACCCTGTACCCATCATGATGCGTAACAACCTAGCCAAGGTGACAGAGTTAATACCACCTGTACCCATCATGATGTTGTAACAACCTTAGCCAAGGTGCAGAAGTTAATACCACCCTGTACCCATCATGTGATGTTGTAACAACCTAGCCAAGGGCAGACAGTTAATACCACCCTGTACCCATCATGATGTTGTACACCTAGCCAAGGTGACAGTTAATACCACCCTGTACCCATCATGATGTTGTAACAACCTAGCCAAAGTGAGAGTTAATACCACCCTGTACCAATCATGATGTTGTACAACCTAGCCAAGGTGCCAGAGAGTTAATACCAACCTGTACCCATCATGATGTTGTAACAACCTAGCCAAGGTGACAGACAGTTAATACCACCCTGTACCCATCATGATGTGGAACAACCTAGCCAAGGGACAGACAGTTAATACCATCCTGTACCCATCATGATGTTGTAACAACCTAGCCAAGGTGACAGTTAATACCACCCTGTACCCATCATGATGCTGTAACAACCTAGCCATGGTGAGAGTTAATACCACCCCGTACCCATCATGATGCTGTAACAACCTAGCCAAGGTGCCAGACAGTTAATACCACCCTGTACCTATCATGATGTTGTAACAACCTAGCCATGGTGACAGTTAATACCACCCTGTACCCATCATGATGTTGTAACAACCTAGCCAAAGTGACAGTTAATACCACCCTGTACCAATCATGATGTTGTAACAACCTAGCCAAGGTGACAGAGAGTTAATACCACCCTGTACCCATCATGATGTTGTAACAACCTAGCCAAGGTGACAGACAGTTAATACCATCCTGTACCCATCATGATGTTGTAACAACCTAGCCAAGGTGACAGTTAATACCACCCTGTACCCATCATGATGCTGTAACAACCTAGCCATGGTGAGAGTTAATACCACACCGTACCCATCATGATGCTGTAACAACCTAGCCAAGGTGACAGACAGTTAATTCCACCCTGTACCTATCATGATGTTGTAACAACCTAGCCAAGGTGACAGTTAATACCACCCTGTACCCATCATGATGTTGTAACAACCTAGCCAAGGTGACAGACAGTTAATACCACCCTGTACCCATCATGATGTTGTAACAACCTAGCCAAGGTGACAGTTAATACCACCCTGTACCCATCATGATGTTGTAACAACCTAGCCAAAGTGACAGTTAATACCACCCTGTACCAATCATGATGTTGTAACAACCTAGCCAAGGTGCCAGAGAGTTAATACCACCCTGTACCCATCATGATGTTGTAACAACCTAGCCAAGGTGCCAGACAGTTAATACCACCCTGTACAAATCATGATGTTGTAACAACCTAGCCAAGGTGACAGACAGTCAATACCACCCTGTACCCATCATAATGTTGTAACAACCTAGCCAAGGTGACAGAGAGGTAATACCACCCTGTACCCATCATGATGTTGTAACAACCTAGCCAAGGTGACAGACAGTTAATACCACCCTGTACCCATCATGATGTTGTAACAACCTAGCCAAGGTGACAGACAGTCAATACCACCCTGTACCCATCATGATGTTATAACAACCTAGCCAAGGTGACAGAGAGGTAATACCACCCTGTACCCATTATGATGTTGTAACAACCTAGCCAAGGTGACAGACAGTTAATACCACCCTGTACCCATCATGATGTGGAACAACCTAGCCAAGGTGACAGAGATTTAATACCATTCTGTACCCATCATGATGCTGTAACAACCTAGCCAAGGTGACAGACAGTTAATACCAATCCGTACCCATCATGATGCTGTAACAACCTAGCCAAGGTGACAGACAGTTAATACCACCCCGTACCTATCATGATGTTGTAACAACCTAGCCAAGGTGACAGAGAGTTAATACCACCCTGTACCCATCATGATGTTGTAACAACCTAGCCAAGGTGACAGAGAGGTAATACCACCCTGTACCAATCATGATGTTGTAAATACCTAGACAAGGTGGCAGTTAATACCACCCTGTACCCATCATGATGTTGTAACAACCTAGCCAAGGTGACAGTTAATACCACCCTGTACCCATCATGATGCTGTAACAACCTAGCCAAGGTGACAGAGAGTTAATACCACCCTGTACCCATCATGATGTTGTAACAACCTAGCCAAGGTGACAGACAGTTAATACCACCCTGTACCCATCATGATGTTGTAACAACCTAGCCAAGGTGACAGTTAATACCACCCTGTACCCATCATGATGTTGTAACAACCTAGCCAAAGTGACAGTTAATACCACCCTGTACCAATCATGATGTTGTAACAACCTAGCCAAGGTGCCAGAGAGTTAATACCACCCTGTACCCATCATGATGTTGTAACAACCTAGCCAAGGTGACAGACAGTTAATACCACCCTGTACCCATCATGATGTTGTAACAACCTAGCCAAGGTGACAGACAGTCAATACCACCCTGTACCCATCATGATGTTGTAACAACCTAGCCAAGGTGACAGAGAGGTAATACCACCCTGTACCCAGCATGATGTTGTAACAACCTAGCAAAGGTGACAGACAGTTAATACCACCCTGTACCCATCATGATGTGGAACAACCTAGCCAAGGTGACAGAGAGTTAATACCATCCTGTACCCATCATGATGTTGTAACAACCTAGCCAAGGTGACAGTTAATACCACCCTGTACCCATCATGATGCTGTAACAACCTAGCCATGGTGAGAGTTAATACCACCCCGTACCCATCATGATGCTGTAACAACCTAGCCAAGGTGACAGACTGTTAATACCACCCTGTACCTATCATGATGTTGTAACAACCTAGCCAAAGTGACAGTTAATACCACCCTGTACCAATCATGATGTTGTAACAACCTAGCCAAGGTGACAGAGAGTTAATACCACCCTGTACCCATCATGATGTTGTAACAACCTAGCCAAGGTGACAGACAGTTAATACCATCCTGTACCCATCATGATGTTGTAACAACCTAGCCAAGGTGACAGTTAATACCACCCTGTACCCATCATGATGCTGTAACAACCTAGCCATGGTGAGAGTTAATACCACCCCGTACCCATCATGATGCTGTAACAACCTAGCCAAGGTGACAGACAGTTAATACCACCCTGTACCTATCATGATGTTGTAACAACCTAGCCAAGGTGACAGTTAATACCACCCTGTACCCATCATGATGTTGTAACAACCTAGCCAAGGTGACAGACAGTTAATACCATCCTGTACCCATCATGATGTTGTAACAACCTAGCCAAGGTGACAGTTAATACCACCCTGTACCCATCATGAAGATGTAACAACCTAGCCATGGTGAGAGTTAATACCACCCCGTACCCATCATGATGCTGTAACAACCTAGCCAAGGTGACAGACAGTTAATACCACCCTGTACCTATATCATGATGTTGTAACAACCTAGCCATGGTGACAGTTTATACCACCCTGTACCCATCATGATGTTGTAACAACCTAGCCAAGGTGACAGACAGTTAATACCACCCTGTACCCATCATGATGTTGTAACAACCTAGCCAAGGTGACAGTTAATACCACCCTGTACCCATCATGATGTTGTAACAACCTAGCCAAAGTGACAGTTAATACCACACTGTACCAATCATGATGTTGTAACAACCTAGCCAAGGTGCCAGAGAGTTAATACCACCCTGTACCCATCATGATGTTGTAACAACCTAGCCAAGGTGACAGACAGTTAATACCACCCTGTACAAATCATGATGTTGTAACAACCTAGCCAAGGTGACAGACAGTCAATACCACCCTGTACCCATCATAATGTTGTAACAACCTAGCCAAGGTGACAGAGAGGTAATACCACCCTGTACCCATCATGATGTTGTAACAACCTAGCCAAGGTGACAGACAGTTAATACCACCCTGTACCCATCATGATGTGGAACAACCTAGCCAAGGTGACAGAGAGTTAATACCATCCTGTACCCATCATGATGTTGTAACAACCTAGCCAAGGTGACAGTTAATACCACCCTGTACCCATCATGATGCTGTAACAACCTAGCCATGGTGAGAGTTAATACCACCCCGTACCCATCATGATGCTGTAACAACCTAGCCAAGGTGACAGACAGTTAATACCACCCTGTACCTATCATGATGTTGTAACAACCTAGCCAAGGTGACAGTTAATACCACCCTGTACCCATCATGATGTTGTAACAACCTAGCCAAAGTGACAGTTAATACCACCCTGTACCAATCATGATGTTGTAACAACCTAGCCAAGGTGACAGAGAGTTAATACCACCCTGTACCCATCATGATGTTGTAACAACCTAGCCATGGTGACAGACAGTCAATACCACCCTGTACCCATCATGATGTTGTAACAACCTAGCCAAGGTGACAGAGAGTTAATACCACCCTGTACCCATCATGATGCTGTAACAACCTAGCCAAGGTGACAGTTAATTCCACCCCGTACCCATCATGATGCTGTAACAACCTAGCCAAGGTGACAAAGAGTTAATACCACCCTGTACCCATCATGATGCTGTAACAACCTAGCCAAAGTGGCAGTTAATACCACCCTGTATCCATCATGATGTTGTAACAACCTAGCCAAGGTGACAGTTAATACCACCCTGTACCCATCATGATGCTGTAACAACCTAGCCATGGTGAGAGTTAATACCACACCGTACCCATCATGATGCTGTAACAACCTAGCCAAGGTGACAGACAGTTAATTCCACCCTGTACCTATCATGATGTTGTAACAACCTAGCCAAGGTGACAGTTAATACCACCCTGTACCCATCATGATGTTGTAACAACCTAGCCAAGGTGACAGACAGTTAATACCACCCTGTACCCATCATGATGTTGTAACAACCTAGCCAAGGTGACAGTTAATACCACCCTGTACCCATCATGATGTTGTAACAACCTAGCCAAAGTGACAGTTAATACCACCCTGTACCAATCATGATGTTGTAACAACCTAGCCAAGGTGCCAGAGAGTTAATACCACCCTGTACCCATCATGATGTTGTAACAACCTAGCCAAGGTGCCAGACAGTTAATACCACCCTGTACAAATCATGATGTTGTAACAACCTAGCCAAGGTGACAGACAGTCAATACCACCCTGTACCCATCATAATGTTGTAACAACCTAGCCAAGGTGACAGAGAGGTAATACCACCCTGTACCCATCATGATGTTGTAACAACCTAGCCAAGGTGACAGACAGTTAATACCACCCTGTACCCATCATGATGTTGTAACAACCTAGCCAAGGTGACAGACAGTCAATACCACCCTGTACCCATCATGATGTTATAACAACCTAGCCAAGGTGACAGAGAGGTAATACCACCCTGTACCCATTATGATGTTGTAACAACCTAGCCAAGGTGACAGACAGTTAATACCACCCTGTACCCATCATGATGTGGAACAACCTAGCCAAGGTGACAGAGATTTAATACCATTCTGTACCCATCATGATGCTGTAACAACCTAGCCAAGGTGACAGACAGTTAATACCAATCCGTACCCATCATGATGCTGTAACAACCTAGCCAAGGTGACAGACAGTTAATACCACCCCGTACCTATCATGATGTTGTAACAACCTAGCCAAGGTGACAGAGAGTTAATACCACCCTGTACCCATCATGATGTTGTAACAACCTAGCCAAGGTGACAGAGAGGTAATACCACCCTGTACCCATTATGATGTTGTAACAACCTAGCCAAGGTGTCAGTTAATACCACCCTGTACCCATCATGATGTTGTAACAACCTAGCCATGGTGACAGTTAATACCACCCTGTACCAATCATGATGTTGTAAATACCTAGACAAGGTGGCAGTTAATACCACCCTGTACCCATCATGATGTTGTAACAACCTAGCCAAGGTGACAGTTAATACCACCCTGTACCCATCATGATGCTGTAACAACCTAGCCAAGGTGACAGAGAGTTAATACCACCCTGTACCCATCATGATGTTGTAACAACCTAGCCAAGGTGACAGACAGTTAATACCACCCTGTACCCATCATGATGTTGTAACAACCTAGCCAAGGTGACAGTTAATACCACCCTGTACCCATCATGATGTTGTAACAACCTAGCCAAAGTGACAGTTAATACCACCCTGTACCAATCATGATGTTGTAACAACCTAGCCAAGGTGCCAGAGAGTTAATACCACCCTGTACCCATCATGATGTTGTAACAACCTAGCCAAGGTGACAGACAGTTAATACCACCCTGTACCCATCATGATGTTGTAACAACCTAGCCAAGGTGACAGACAGTCAATACCACCCTGTACCCATCATGATGTTGTAACAACCTAGCCAAGGTGACAGAGAGGTAATACCACCCTGTACCCAGCATGATGTTGTAACAACCTAGCAAAGGTGACAGACAGTTAATACCACCCTGTACCCATCATGATGTGGAACAACCTAGCCAAGGTGACAGAGAGTTAATACCATCCTGTACCCATCATGATGTTGTAACAACCTAGCCAAGGTGACAGTTAATACCACCCTGTACCCATCATGATGCTGTAACAACCTAGCCATGGTGAGAGTTAATACCACCCCGTACCCATCATGATGCTGTAACAACCTAGCCAAGGTGACAGACTGTTAATACCACCCTGTACCTATCATGATGTTGTAACAAACTAGCCAAGGTGACAGTTAATACCACCCTGTACCCATCATGATGTTGTAACAACCTAGCCAAAGTGACAGTTAATACCACCCTGTACCAATCATGATGTTGTAACAACCTAGCCAAGGTGACAGAGAGTTAATACCACCCTGTACCCATCATGATGTTGTAACAACCTAGCCAAGGTGACAGACAGTTAATACCATCCTGTACCCATCATGATGTTGTAACAACCTAGCCAAGGTGAAAGTTAATACCACCCTGTACCCATCATGATGCTGTAACAACCTAGCCATGGTGAGAGTTAATACCACCCCGTACCCATCATGATGCTGTAACAACCTAGCCAAGGTGACAGACAGTTAATACCACCCTGTACCTATCATGATGTTGTAACAACCTAGCCAAGGTGACAGTTAATACCACCCTGTACCCATCATGATGTTGTAACAACCTAGCCAAGGTGACAGACAGTTAATACCATCCTGTACCCATCATGATGTTGTAACAACCTAGCCAAGGTGACAGTTAATACCACCCTGTACCCATCACGAAGATGTAACAACCTAGCCATGGTGAGAGTTAATACCACCCCGTACCCATCATGATGCTGTAACAACCTAGCCAAGGTGACAGACAGTTAATACCACCCTGTACCTATATCATGATGTTGTAACAACCTAGCCAAGGTGACAGTTTATACCACCCTGTACCCATCATGATGTTGTAACAACCTAGCCAAGGTGACAGACAGTTAATACCACCCTGTACCCATCATGATGTTGTAACAACCTAGCCAAGGTGACAGTTAATACCACCCTGTACCCATCATGATGTTGTAACAACCTAGCCAAAGTGACAGTTAATACCACACTGTACCAATCATGATGTTGTAACAACCTAGCCAAGGTGCCAGAGAGTTAATACCACCCTGTACCCATCATGATGTTGTAACAACCTAGCCAAGGTGACAGACAGTTAATACCACCCTGTACCCATCATGATGTTGTAACAACCTAGCCAAGGTGACAGAGAGTTAATACCACCCTGTACCCATCATGATGTTGTAACACCTAGCCAAGGTGACAGACAGTTAATACCACCCTGTACCCATCATGATGTTGTAACAACCTAGCCAAGGTGACAGACAGTCAATACCACCCTGTACCCATCATGATGTTGTAACAACCTAGCCAAGGTGACAGAGAGGTAATACCACCCTGTACCCATCATGATGTTGTAACAACCTAGCCAAGGTGACAGACAGTTAATACCACCCTGTACCCATCATGATGTGGAACAACCTAGCCAAGGTGACAGAGAGTTAATACCACCCTGTACCCATCATGATGTTGTAACAACCTAGCCAAAGTGACAGTTAATACCACCCTGTACCAATCATGATGTTGTAACAACCTAGCCAAGGTGCCAGAGAGTTAATACCACCCTGTACCCATCATGATGTTGTAACAACCTAGCCAAGGTGACAGACAGTTAATACCACCCTGGACCCATCATGATGTTGTAACAACCTAGCCAAGGTGACAGACAGTCAATACCACCCTGTACCCATCATGATGTTGTAACAACCTAGCCAAGGTGACAGAGAGGTAATACCACCCTGTACCCATCATGATGTTGTAACAACCTAGCCAAGGTGACAGACAGTTAATACCACCCTGTACCCATCATGATGTGGAACATCCTAGCCAACGTGACAGAGAGTTAATACCATCCTGTACCCATCATGATGTTGTAACAACCTAGCCAAGGTGACAGTTAATACCACCCTGTACCCATCATGATGCTGTAACAACCTAGCCATGGTGAGAGTTAATACCACCCCGTACCCATCATGATGCTGTAACAACCTAGCCAAGGTGACAGACAGTTAATACCACCCTGTACCTATCATGATGTTGTAACAACCTAGCCAAGGTGACAGTTAATACCACCCTGTACCCATCATGATGTTGTAACAACCTAGCCAAAGTGACAGTTAATACCACCCTGTACCAATCATGATGTTGTAACAACCTAGCCAAGGTGACAGAGAGTTAATACCACCCTGTACCCATCATGATGTTGTAACAACCTAGCCAAGGTGCCAGATAGTTAATACCATCCTGTACCCATCATGATGTTGTAACAACCTAGCCAAGGTGACAGTTAATTCCACCCCGTACCCATCATGATGCTGTAACAACCTAGCCAAGGTGACAGACAGTTAATACCACCCTGTACCTATCATGATGTTGTAACAACCTAGCCAAGGTGACAAAGAGTTAATACCACCCTGTACCCATCATGATGCTGTAACAACCTAGCCAAAGTGGCAGTTAATACCACCCTGTATCCATCATGATGTTGTAACAACCTAGCCAAGGTGACAGTTAATACCACCCTGTACCCATCATGATGTTGTAACAACCTAGCCAAGGTGACAGTTAATACCACCCTGTACCCATCATGGTGTTGTAACAACCTAGACAAGGTGACAGTTAATACCACCCTGTACCCATCATGGTGTTGTAACAACCTAGCCACGGTGACAGTTAATACCACCCTGTACCCATCATGGTGTTGTAACAACCTAGCCTAGGTGAGAGTTAATACCACCCTGTACCCATCATGATGCTGTAACAACCTAGCCACGGTGACAGTTAATACCACCCTGTACCCATCATGGTGTTGTAACAACCTAGCCTAGGTGAGAGTTAATACCACCCTGTACCCATCATGATGCTGTAACAACCTAGCCATGGTGAGAGTTAATACCACCCCGTACCCATCATGATGCTGTAACAACCTAGCCAAGGTGAAAGACAGTAAATACCACCCTGTACCTATCATGATGTTGTAACAACCTAGCCAAGGTGACAGTTAATACCACCCTGTACCCATCATGATGTTGTAACAACCTAGCCAAAGTGACAGTTAATACCACCCTGTACCAATCATGATGTTGTAACAACCTAGCCAAGGTGACAGAGAGTTAATACCATCCTGTACCCATCATGATGTTGTAACAACCTAGCCAAGGTGACAGTTAATACCACCCTGTACCCATCATGATGCTGTAACAACCTAGCCATGGTGAGAGTTAATACCACCCCGTACCCATCATGATGCTGTAACAACCTAGCCAAGATGACAGACAGTTAATACCACCCTGTACCTATCATGATGTTGTAACAACCTAGCCAAGGTGACAGTTAATACCACCCTGTACCCATCATGATGTTGTAACAACCTAGCCAAAGTGACAGTTAATACCACCCTGTACCAATCATGATGTTGTAACAACCTAGCCAAGGTGACAGAGAGTTAATACCACCCTGTACCCATCATGATGTTGTAACAACCTAGCCAAGGTGACAGACAGTTAATACCACCCTGTACCCATCATGATGTTGTAACAACCTAGCCATGGTGAGAGTTAATACCACCCCGTACCCATCATGATGCTGTAACAACCTAGCCAAGGTGACAGACAGTTAATACCACCCTGTACCTATCATGATGTTGTAACAACCTAGCCAAGGTGACAGTTAATACCACCCTGTACCCATCATGATGTTGTAACAACCTAGCCAAAGTGACAGTTAATACCACCCTGTACCAATCATGATGTTGTAACAACCTAGCCAAGGTGACAGAGAGTTAATACCACCCTGTACCCATCATGATGTTGTAACAACCTAGCCAAGGTGACAGATAGTTAATACCATCCTGTACCCATCATGATGTTGTAACAACCTAGCCAAGGTGACAGTTAATTCCACCCCGTACCCATCATGATGCTGTAACAACCTAGCCAAGGTGACAGACAGTTAATACCACCCTGTACCTATCATGATGTTGTAACAACCTAGCCAAGGTGACAAAGAGTTAATACCACCCAGTACCCATCATGATGCTGTAACAACCTAGCCAAAGTGGCAGTTAATACCACCCTGTATCCATCATGATGTTGTAACAACCTAGCCAAGGTGACAGTTAATACCACCCTGTACCCATCATGATGTTGTAACAACCTAGCCAAGGTGACAGTTAATACCACCCTGTACCCATCATGGTGTTGTAACAACCTAGACAAGGTGACAGTTAATACCACCCTGTACCCATCATGGTGTTGTAACAACCTAGCCACGGTGACAGTTAATACCACCCTGTACCCATCATGGTGTTGTAACAACCTAGCCTAGGTGAGAGTTAATACCACCCTGTACCCATCATGATGCTGTAACAACCTAGCCAAGGTGACAGACAGTTAATACCACCCTGTACCCATCATGATGTTGTAACACCTAGCCAAGGTGACAGACAGTTAATACCACCCTGTACCCATCATGATGTTGTAACAACCTAGCCAAGGTGACAGACAGTCAATACCACCCTGTACCCATCATGATGTTGTAACAACCTAGCCAAGGTGACAGAGAGGTAATACCACCCTGTACCCATCATGATGTTGTAACAACCTAGCCAAGGTGACAGACAGTTAATACCACCCTGTACCCATCATGATGTGGAACAACCTAGCCAAGGTGACAGAGAGTTAATACCACCCTGTACCCATCATGATGTTGTAACAACCTAGCCAAAGTGACAGTTAATACCACCCTGTACCAATCATGATGTTGTAACAACCTAGCCAAGGTGCCAGAGAGTTAATACCACCCTGTACCCATCATGATGTTGTAACAACCTAGCCAAGGTGACAGACAGTTAATACCACCCTGGACCCATCATGATGTTGTAACAACCTAGCCAAGGTGACAGACAGTCAATACCACCCTGTACCCATCATGATGTTGTAACAACCTAGCCAAGGTGACAGAGAGGTAATACCACCCTGTACCCATCATGATGTTGTAACAACCTAGCCAAGGTGACAGACAGTTAATACCACCCTGTACCCATCATGATGTGGAACATCCTAGCCAAGGTGACAGAGAGTTAATACCATCCTGTACCCATCATGATGTTGTAACAACCTAGCCAAGGTGACAGTTAATACCACCCTGTACCCATCATGATGCTGTAACAACCTAGCCATGGTGAGAGTTAATACCACCCCGTACCCATCATGATGCTGTAACAACCTAGCCAAGGTGACAGACAGTTAATACCACCCTGTACCTATCATGATGTTGTAACAACCTAGCCAAGGTGACAGTTAATACCACCCTGTACCCATCATGATGTTGTAACAACCTAGCCAAAGTGACAGTTAATACCACCCTGTACCAATCATGATGTTGTAACAACCTAGCCAAGGTGACAGACAGTTAATACCATCCTGTACCCATCATGATGTTGTAACAACCTAGCCAAGGTGTCAGACAGTTAATACCACCCTGTACCCATCATGATGTTGTAACAACCTAGCCAAGGTGACAGACAGTCAATACCACCCTGTACCCATCATGATGTTGTAACAACCTAGCCAAGGTGACAGAGAGGTAATACCACCCTGTACCCATCATGATGTTGTAACAACCTAGCCAAGGTGACAGACAGTTAATACCACCCTGTACCCATCATGATGTGGAACAACCTAGCCAAGGTGACAGAGAGTTAATACCACCCTGTACCCATCATGATGTTGTAACAACCTAGCCAAGGTGACATAGAGTTAATACCACCCGGTATCCATCATGATGTTGTAACAACCTAGCCAAGGTGAGAGTTAATACCAACCTGTACCCATCATGATGCTGTAACAACCTAGCCATGGTGAGAGTTAATACCACCCGTACCCATCATGATGCTGTAACAACCTAGCCAAGGTGACAGACAGTTAATACCACCCTGTACCTATCATGATGTTGTAACAACCTAGCCAAGGTGACAGTTAATACCACCCTGTACCCATCATGATGTTGTAACAACCTAGCCAAGGTGACAAAGAGTTAATACCACCCTGTACCCATCATGATGCTGTAACAACCTAGCCAAGGTGACAGTTAATACCACCCGGTATCCATCATGATGTTGTAACAACCTAGCCATGGTGAGAGTTAATACCACCCGTACCCATCATGATGCTGTAACAACCTAGCCAAGGTGACAGACAGTTAATACCACCCTGTACCTATCATGATGTTGTAACAACCTAGCCAAAGTGACAGTTAATACCACCCTGTACCAATCATGATGTTGTAACAACCTAGCCAAGGTGCCAGAGAGTTAATACCACCCTGTACCCATCATGATGTTGTAACAACCTAGCCAAGGTGACAGACAGTTAATACCACCCTGGACCCATCATGATGTTGTAACAACCTAGCCAAGGTGACAGACAGTCAATACCACCCTGTACCCATCATGATGTTGTAACAACCTAGCCAAGGTGACAGAGAGGTAATACCACCCTGTACCCATCATGATGTTGTAACAACCTAGCCAAGGTGACAGACAGTTAATACCACCCTGTACCCATCATGATGTGGAACATCCTAGCCAAGGTGACAAAGAGTTAATACCATCCTGTACCCATCATGGTGTTGTAACAACCTAGACAAGGTGTCAGTTAATACCACCCTGTACCCATCATGGTGTTGTAACAACCTAGCCACGGTAACAGTTAATACCACCCTGTACCCATCATGGTGTTGTAACAACCTAGCCAAGGTGAGAGTTAATACCACCCTGTACCCATCATGATGCTGTAACAACCTAGCCAAGGTGACAGACAGTTAATACCACCCTGTACCCATCATGATGGTGTAACAACCTAGCCAAGGTGACAGGCAGTTAATACCACCCTGTACCCATCATGATGTTGTAACAACCTAGCCAAGGTGCCAGTTAATACCACCCTGTACCCATCATGATGTTGTAACAACCTAGCCAAGGTGACAGTTAATACCACCCTATACCCATCATGATGTTGTAACAACCTAGCCAAGGTGAGAGTTAATACCACCCTGTACCCATCATGATGTTGTAACAACCTAGCCAAGGTGACAGGCAGTTAATACCACCCTGTACCCATCATGATGTTGTAACAACCTAGCCAAGGTGACAGACAGTTAATACCACCCTGTACCCATCATGATGTTGTAACAACCTAGCCAAGGTGACGGTTAATACCACCCTGTACCCATCATGATGTTGTAACAACCTAGCCAAGGTGACAGACAGTTAATACCACCCTGTACCCATCATGATGTTGTAACAACCTAGCCAAGGTGACAGACAGTTAATACCACCCTGTACCCATCATGATGTTGTAACAACCTAGCCAAGGTGAGAGTTAATACCACCCTGTACCCATCATGATGTTGTAACAACCTAGCCAAGGTGACAGAGAGTTAATACCATCCTGTACCCATCATGATGTTGTAACAACCTAGCCAAGGTGACAGTTAATACCACCCTGTACCCATCATGATGCTGTAACAACCTAGCCATGGTGAGAATTAATACCACCCCGTACCCATCATGATGCTGTAACAACCTAGCCAAGATGACAGACAGTTAATACCACCCTGTACCTATCATGATGTTGTAACAACCTAGCCAAGGTGACAGTTAATACCACCCTGTACCCATCATGATGTTGTAACAACCTAGCCAAAGTGACAGTTAATACCACCCTGTACCAATCATGATGTTGTAACAACCTAGCCAAGGTGACAGAGAGTTAATACCACCCTGTACCCATCATGATGTTGTAACAACCTAGCCAAGGTGACAGACAGTTAATACCACCCTGTACCCATCATGATGTTGTAACAACCTAGCCAAGGTGACAGACAGTCAATACCACCCTGTACCCATCATGATGTTGTAACAACCTAGCCAAGGTGACAGAGAGGTAATACCACCCTGTACCCATCATGATGTTGTAACAACCTAGCCAAGGTGACAGACAGTTAATACCACCCTGTACCCATCATGATGTGGAACAACCTAGCCAAGGTGACAGAGAGTTAATACCACCCTGTACCCATCATGATGTTGTAACAACCTAGCCAAGGTGACAAAGAGTTAATACCACCCTGTACCCATCATGATGCTGTAACAACCTAGCCAAGGTGACAGTTAATACCACCCGGTATCCATCATGATGTTGTAACAACCTAGCCAAGGTGACAGACAGTTAATACCACCCTGTACCCATCATGATGTGGAACATCCTAGCCAAGGTGACAGAGAGTTAATACCATCCTGTACCCATCATGGTGTTGTAACAACCTAGACAAGGTGTCAGTTAATACCACCCTGTACCCATCATGGTGTTGTAACAACCTAGCCACGGTAACAGTTAATACCACCCTGTACCCATCATGGTGTTGTAACAACCTAGCCAAGGTGAGAGTTAATACCACCCTGTACCCATCATGATGCTGTAACAACCTAGCCAAGGTGACAGACAGTTAATACCACCCTGTACCCATCATGATGGTGTAACAACCTAGCCAAGGTGACAGGCAGTTAATACCACCCTGTACTCATCATGATGTTGTAACAACCTAGCCAAGGTGCCAGTTAATACCACCCTGTACCCATCATGATGTTGTAACAACCTAGCCAAGGTGACAGTTAATACCACCCTATACCCATCATGATGTTGTAACAACCTAGCCAAGGTGAGAGTTAATACCACCCTGTACCCATCATGATGTTGTAACAACCTAGCCAAGGTGACAGGCAGTTAATACCACCCTGTACCCATCATGATGTTGTAACAACCTAGCCAAGGTGACAGACAGTTAATACCACCCTGTACCCATCATGATGTTGTAACAACCTAGCCAAGGTGACGGTTAATACCACCCTGTACCCATCATGATGTTGTAACAACCTAGCCAAGGTGACAGACAGTTAATACCACCCTGTACCCATCATGATGTTGTAACAACCTAGCCAAGGTGACAGACAGTTAATACCACCCTGTACCCATCATGATGTTGTAACAACCTAGCCAAGGTGAGAGTTAATACCACCCTGTACCCATCATGATGTTGTAACAACCTAGCCAAGGTGACAGAGAGTTAATACCATCCTGTACCCATCATGATGTTGTAACAACCTAGCCAAGGTGACAGTTAATACCACCCTGTACCCATCATGATGCTGTAACAACCTAGCCATGGTGAGAATTAATACCACCCCGTACCCATCATGATGCTGTAACAACCTAGCCAAGATGACAGACAGTTAATACCACCCTGTACCTATCATGATGTTGTAACAACCTAGCCAAGGTGACAGTTAATACCACCCTGTACCCATCATGATGTTGTAACAACCTAGCCAAAGTGACAGTTAATACCACCCTGTACCAATCATGATGTTGTAACAACCTAGCCAAGGTGACAGAGAGTTAATACCACCCTGTACCCATCATGATGTTGTAACAACCTAGCCAAGGTGACAGACAGTTAATACCACCCTGTACCCATCATGATGTTGTAACAACCTAGCCAAGGTGACAGACAGTCAATACCACCCTGTACCCATCATGATGTTGTAACAACCTAGCCAAGGTGACAGAGAGGTAATACCACCCTGTACCCATCATGATGTTGTAACAACCTAGCCAAGGTGACAGACAGTTAATACCACCCTGTACCCATCATGATGTGGAACAACCTAGCCAAGGTGACAGAGAGTTAATACCACCCTGTACCCATCATGATGTTGTAACAACCTAGCCAAGGTGACAAAGAGTTAATACCACCCTGTACCCATCATGATGCTGTAACAACCTAGCCAAGGTGACAGACAGTTAATACCACCCTGTACCCATCATGATGTTGTAACAACCTAGCCAAGGTGACAGGCAGTTAATACCACCCTGTACCCATCATGATGTTGTAACAACCTAGCCAAGGTGCCAGTTAATACCACCCTGTACCCATCATGATGTTGTAACAACCTAGCCATGGTGACAGTTAATACCACCCTATACCCATCATGATGTTGTAACAACCTAGCCAAGGTGAGAGTTAATACCACCCTGTACCCATCATGATGTTGTAACAACCTAGCCAAGGTGACAGACAGTTAATACCACCCTGTACCCATCATGATGTGGAACAACCTAGCCAAGGTGACAGAGAGTTAATACCACCCTGTACCCATCATGATGTTGTAACAACCTAGCCAAGGTGACAAAGAGTTAATACCACCCTGTACCCATCATGATGCTGTAACAACCTAGCCAAGGTGACAGTTAATACCACCCGGTATCCATCATGATGTTGTAACAACCTAGCCAAGGTGACAGTTACTACCACCCTGTACCCATCATGATGCTGTAACAACCTAGCCATGGTGAGAGTTAATACCACCCGTACCCATCATGATGCTGTAACAACCTAGCCAAGGTGACAGACAGTTAATACCACCCTGTACCTATCATGATGTTGTAACAACCTAGCCAAGGTGTCGGTTAATACCACCCTGTACCCATCATGATGTTGTAACAACCTAGCCAAGGTGACAGTTAATACCACCCTGTACCCATCATGGTGTTGTAACAACCTAGACAAGGTGTCAGTTAATACCACCCTGTACCCATCATGGTGTTGTAACAACCTAGCCACGGTAACAGTTAATACCACCCTGTACCCATCATGGTGTTGTAACAACCTAGCCAAGGTGAGAGTTAATACCACCCTGTACCCATCATGATGCTGTAACAACCTAGCCAAGGTGACAGACAGTTAATACCACCCTGTACCCATCATGATGTTGTAACAACCTAGCCAAGGTGACAGACAGTTAATACCACCCTGTACCCATCATGATGTTGTAACAACCTAGCCAAGGTGCCAGTTAATACCACCCTGTACCCATCATGATGTTGTAACAACCTAGCCAAGGTGACAGTTAATACCACCCTATACCCATCATGATGTTGTAACAACCTAGCCAAGGTGAGAGTTAATACCACCCTGTACCCATCATGATGTTGTAACAACCTAGCCAAGGTGACAGGCAGTTAATACCACCCTGTACCCATCATGATGTTGTAACAACCTAGCCAAGGTGACAGACAGTTAATACCACCCTGTACCCATCATGATGTTGTAACAACCTAGCCAAGGTGACGGTTAATACCACCCTGTACCCATCATGATGTTGTAACAACCTAGCCAAGGTGACAGACAGTTAATACCACCCTGTACCCATCATGATGTTGTAACAACCTAGCCAAGGTGACAGACAGTTAATACCACCCTGTACCCATCATGATGTTGTAACAACCTAGCCAAGGTGAGAGTTAATACCACCCTGTACCCATCATGATGTTGTAACAACCTAGCCAAGGTGACAGGCAGTTAATACCACCCTGTACCCATCATGATGTTGTAACAACCTAGCCAAGGTGACAGTTAATACCACCCTGTACCCATCATGATGCTGTAACAACCTAGCCAAGGTGACAGACAGTTAATACCACCCTGTACCCATCATGATGCTGTAACAACCTAGCCAAGGTGACAGACAGTTAATACCACCTTGCATCTAGATGATCTCGGGTGTAATCAAATTCAGGTTGGTCCCTCTCCGTTTAGTTTGCTTCCGTTTAAGAAATGTTTTTTAACAGAATCGGCAGAATGAATACACCCCTGATCATCTGCACACACACAGTTCACATTCATAGCAGCCACGTACAGCATCATCCCTTTGCTCGTTGTATAATTCCTTCTCGCATCTATGGGCTCTTCCCTCCTCTCATCTTTTCCCTTCGCTTGTAGACTTCCGTGAACAACACATCAGCTGTCTGTGACCAGGCAACAAAAAAAAACTTCCCAAGCCAAACCTTCATACCATAACCGCTAACCGCTACACACAGCACACATCGTTGTCACTATATTAACGTCATAGTCAAAACAAATAGTACTAACACGTTAGTAAACCCACAAACCAATCCACGTATACAATCACGCAGTACCGTGTACAGCATGCAGTTTAGCAGGTACACCGGCGGGCAATACATTAATAAAACTGAACCTTGGCTTGGAAGAGTTGCAGCATTGGATAGCCAGCTAGTAAGCATAAATATCATTCCTCTATGTTTGAGTCAGGTTGTTGAGTAGGCTAAATTAGTCTATGTGAAAAGACAAACTAAAGGGGAAAAAATACAATGAAATATGTGCTGCTTTTCAACACCTTGGAAGAAATGATTTATATATTTTTTCACTTCAAGTCACTGGTCTCTAACACCCTTGAAATGCAGCTCCTCTAAGATGTGTCTCAAATGCAGGATGAGCACCATTAGTTTATCAAAGATTCTTACAGGCTTCACAGATTAAAATTCAGAGATTCTTACAGGCTTCACAGATTAAAATTCAGAGATTCTTACAAGCTTCACAGATTCAACTTCAGAGATTCTTACAGGCTTCACAGATTAAAATTCAGAGATTCTTACAAACTTCACAGATTAAAATTCAAAGATTCTTACAGGCTTCATAGATTCAACTTCAGAAATATAGGCTACATTCCTGTCTAATTTGTGACACTAACCAACGAGTGTAACCAAGCCCCCACTTCTCCAGGTGAGTAATATTTTCTGTGTGGGAGAGTTTCAGAAAAGCAAAGGACATCAAAGTAAGTGCACACTGTATATTCATAGCTGATATCAAATGTCCTACATAGCTGTTGTTCATTTGAATCTGCCTTGAATAAGAGTTAAAGTCCCACACAGAGAGCAACAGACGCTACGGCAACAGACGCTATTGCAACAGACGCTATTGCAACAGACGCTATTGCAAAAGACACTATGGCAACAGACACTATAGCAACAGACACTATAGCAACATACACTATAGCAACATACACTATAGCAACAGACGCTATAGGAACAGACACTATAGCAACAGACGCTATAGCAACAGAGGCTATAGCACCAGACGCTATAGCAACAGACGCTACGGCAACAGACGCTACCGCAACAGACGCTATGGCAACAGAGCAGGAAGGGAGAGTTACAACGCCTGTGTAATGCAAATGAATGAGAACAGAGTGAACGTTTGCCTAGTTCTTCCAGTACATTACACACGGTATTGGTCCTGTCCTACTGTGACATACAACACGGACAAAAATATAGGCCTATCTGAAATGCAACCATATACACAACTTGTCATTTTGCCACAAGAAATCATGTGATGTTAAAGAGAAGCTCCACAAAGACTGGTGGCCCAAGATGGCGTCATTAAAACAACACACATCGTGTAACTGTAGATTCTGGACTGTGGACAGAAGACTACCGCCAGTCAGTGTGATGAAAGAATGAGCACACCAGGGCCCACCTCAGAGCACAACCAATAGGTTACATTGGTCATCGTACCAATTACCGTCAAATAACGCTGTATATCAACCAATACCAATTATACCCGCAAAAGCAACCAAAGAAACAATACAAAAACATAAAAACGTCTCTATATTTAGGATTTTGATCGTCAACAAATGTTTATTTGAGCTACGGTCAGCGACATTTTAAAATGCTGGATGTAATACAGCCACCAGACAGACAGGATGTAATACAGCCACCAGACAGACAGGATGTAATACAGCCACCATCCAGACAGACAGGATGTAATACAGCCACCATCCAGACAGACAGGATGTAATACAGCCACCATCCAGACAGACAGGATGTAATACAGCCACCAGACAGACAGACAGGATGTAATACAGCCACCAGACAGACAGACAGGATGTAATACAGCCACCAGACAGACAGACAGGATGTAATACAGCCACCAGACAGACAGACAGGATGTAATACAGCCACCAGACAGACTGACAGGATGTAATACAGCCACCAGACAGACAGACAGGATGTAATACAGCCACCATCCAGACAGACAGGATGTAATACAGCCACCATCCAGACAGACAGGATGTAATACAGCCACCAGACAGACAGACAGGATGTAATACAGCCACCAGACAGACAGGATGTAATACAGCCACCATCCAGACAGACAGGATGTAATACAGCCACCATCCAGACAGACAGGATGTAATACAGCCACCAGACAGACAGACAGGATGTAATACAGCCACCAGACAGACAGACAGACAGGATGTAATACAGCCACCAGACAGACAGACAGGATGTAATACAGCCACCAGACAGACAGACAGGATGTAATACATCGCCATCCAGACAGACTGACAGGATGTAATACATCACCATCCAGACAGACAGACTGACAGGATGTAATACATCACCATCCAGACAGACAGACTGACAGGATGTAATACATCACCATCCAGACAGACTGACAGGATGTAATACATCACCAGACAGACAGACAGGATGTAATACATCGCCATCCAGACAGACTGACAGAATGTAATACATCACCATCCAGACAGACAGGATGTAATACATCACCATCCAGACAGACAGACAGGATGTAATACATCGCCATCCAGACAGACTGACAGGATGTAATACATCACCATCCAGACAGACAGACTGACAGGATGTAATACATCACCATCCAGACAGACTGACAGGATGTAATACATCACCATCCAGACAGACAGGATGTAATACATCACCATCCAGGCAGACAGACAGGATGTAATACATCGCCATCCAGACAGACTGACAGGATGTAATACATCACCATCCAGACAGACAGGATGTAATACATCGCCATCCAGACAGACAGACAGGATGTAATACATCGCCATCCAGACAGACTGACAGGATGTAATACATCACCATCCAGACAGACAGGATGTAATACATCACCATCCATACAGACAGACAGGATGTAATACATCACCATCCAGACAGACAGGATGTAATACATCGCCATCTAGACAGACTGACAGGATGTAATACATCACCATCCAGACAGACAGGATGTAATACATCACCATCCATACAGACAGACAGGATGTAATACATCACCATCCAGACAGACAGGATGTAATACATCGCCATCCAGACAGACAGACAGACAGACATGATGTAATACATCACCATCCAGACAGACAGGATGTAATACATCGCCATCCAGACAGACAGGATGTAATACATCACCATCCAGACAGACTGACAGGATGTAATACATCACCATCCAGACAGACTGACAGCATGTAATACATCACCATCCAGACAGACTGACAGGATGTAATACATCACCATCCAGACAGACAGGATGTAATACATCACCATCCAGACAGACAGACAGGATGTAATACATCACCATCCAGACAGACTGACAGGATGTAATACATCGCCATCCAGACAGACTGACAGGATGTAATACAGCACCATCCAGACAGACAGACTGACAGGATGTAATACATCACCATCCAGACAGACAGACTGACAGGATGTAATACATCACCATCCAGACAGACTGGCAGGATGTAATACATCGCCATCCGCTGTATCTCTACAACACACAGTCCTACTCATTACGTGTCAGCATCCCCAGTCACACTAGTTTGTGTTTGTCTCTGCCGACCCCCTAGCTGAGGTGTTTCAGGCAGCATATATCTGTCTTGTTACGAGAACAAACTCTTTGATCTGAGGGCAACAATCGGCTCAAACGGGAAAGGCTTCAGTAGGTTCATTTGGCTCCCTAACTAACATTATTTCATTCTCTGTAAATAAACTCATTCTCAGACTCGGAGACACTCTATAAATACTCTATAACTCCTGTCTGTCCTCAGATAGCTCGTGTCTGTCCTCAGATAGCTCCTGTCTGGATAGCTCCTGTCTGTCCTCAGATAGCTCCTGTCTGTCCTCAGATAGCTGCCGTCTGGATAACTCCTGTCTGTCCTCAGATAGCTCCTGTCTGGATAGCTCCTGTCTGTCCTCAGAAAGCTCCTGTCTGGATAACTCCTGTCTGTCCTCAGATAGCTCCTGTCTGTCCTCAGAAAGCTCCTGTCTGGATAACTCCTGTCTGTCCTCAGATAGCTCCTGTCTGTCCTCAGATAGCTCCTGTCTGTCCTCAGATAGCTCCTGTCTGGATAACTCCTGTCTGTCCTCAGATAGCTCCTGTCTGTCCTCAGAAAGCTGACATATTTGAGGAGGAAATTTACCAAAAAATCTATACAAATATTTGAAGAAAATCGGAATCATTGAACTGAGGAAAGTTGATTTGGTAAAATAAACCGGAACTGTTCAGGCCTTAGTAACTATTTCCTGATTTAATTTGAGCGTTCAGAATCAGCTCAGGGGACAACAGCTTTTGATATGTTAGGTCAATGTTATTTCAGCTTGCACAGAGACTAGTCCAATTTGGAGGGAAAGAGAGGGGGTTTGAGTGTTTCAGATTGCCTGGGAGGGAAAGAGGGGGGGTGTTGAGTGTTTCAGATTGCCTGGGAGGGAGAGGGAGGGGGTTGAGTGTTTCAGATTGCCTGGGAGGGAAAGAGGAGGGAGGGGGGGGGGGTTGAGTGTTTCAGATTGCCTGGGAGGGAAAGAGGGGGGGGTTGAGTGTATCAGATTTCCTTGGGAGGGAGAGGGAGGGGGTTGAGTGTTTCAGATTGCCTGGGAGGAAAAGAGGAGGGGGGGTTGAGTGTTTCAGATTGCCTGGAAGGAAAAGAGGAGGGGGTCCTTGGTCTAAAGTAGTGCCCTATTACCTAGGGGACCTGGTCTAAAGTAGTGCCCTATTCCCTATGGGCCCTGGTCTAAAGTAGTGCCCTATTCCCTAGTGGTCCTGGTCTAAAGTAGTCGGACAGACATAGATTTATTTTTAAATTCGCCTTTCTTTAACCAGGTGGCCAGTTGAGAGCAAGTTCTCATTTACAACTGCGACCTGGACAAGATAATGCAAAGCAGTGCGACAAAAACAACAACACAGAGTTACACATGGAATAAACAACAACACAGAGTTACACATGGAATAAACAAACGTACATTCAATAACACAACAAAATAACAAAATCTATATACAGTGTGTGCAAATGGAGTAAGGAGGCAAGGCAATAAATAGGCCATAGTGACGAAGTAATTACAATTTATCAAATTACAGGCAATAGGGTGCCATTCAAGAAGAGCCTCTCTGTCCTTTGCTGTGTTACAGATTCTATTGTATCCATTGTCTTTCAGCTGTCTGGAGGTAACAATGTTGGCTACTGTCAATTGAATGGGGTGTTTATCTGTCAGCTGTACACTGAGGCAACCAACAGGTTTCATAGCAACATGTTTATCTGCCATAGCGCCGAACGACAGAGGACTTAGTCAAGGTCAGTAGACCCAGTTAACAAGCTGTTTTACAATCCAGTCCCTGTAGAAACACCGGAACATACCGTAAAAACACACTGAGACAGTCAGAGTAGCTATGCTGTTCCTATACTGCCTCAGCCAGAGTAGCGATGCTGTTCCTATACTGCCTCAGTCAGAGTAACGATGCTGTTTCTATACTGCCTCAGCCAGAGTAGCGATGCTGTTTCAATACTGCCTCAGTTAGAGTAGCGATGCTGTTCCTATACTGCCTAAGCCAGAGTAGCGATGCTGTTCCTATACTGCCTCAGCCAGAGTAACTAAGCTGTTCCTATTCTGCCTCAGCCAGAGTAACTATTCTGTTCCTATTCTGCCTCAGCCAGAGTAACTATGCTGTTCCTATACTGCCTCAGCCAGAGTAACTATGCTGTTCCTATTCTGCCTCAGCCAGAGTAGCGATGCTGTTCCTATTCTGCCTCAGCCAGAGTAACTATGCTGTTTCTATACTGCCTCAGTCAGAGTAGCGATGCTGTTTCTATACTGCCTCAGCCAGAGTAGCGATGCTGTTCCTATACTGCCTCAGTCAGAGTAGCGATGCTGTTCCTATACTGCCTCAGTTAGAGTAGCTATGCTGTTTCTATACTGCCTCAGCCAGAGTAACTATGCTGTTCCTATACTGCCTCAGCCAGAGTAACTATGCTGTTCCTATTCTGCCTCAGCCAGAGTAGCGATGCTGTTCCTATTCTGCCTCAGCCAGAGTAACTATGCTGTTTCTATACTGCCTCAGTCAGAGTAGCGATGCTGTTTCTATACTGCCTCAGCCAGAGTAGCGATGCTGTTCCTATACTGCCTCAGTCAGAGTAGCGATGCTGTTCCTATACTGCCTCAGTTAGAGTAGCTATGCTGTTTCTATACTGCCTCAGCCAGAGTAACTATGCTGTTCCTATACTGCCTCAGCCAGAGTAACTATGCTGTTTCTATACTGCCTCAGTCAGAGTAACTATGCTGTTCCTATACTGCCTCAGCCAGAGTAGCGATGCTGTTCCTATACTGCCTCAGTCAGAGTAGCGATGCTGTTCCTATACTGCCTCAGTTAGAGTAGCTATGCTGTTTCTATACTGCCTCAGCCAGAGTAACTATGCTGTTCCTATACTGCCTCAGCCAGAGTAGCTATGCTGTTTCTATACTGCCTCAGTCAGAGTAACTATGCTGTTTCTATACTGCCTCAGCCAGAGTAACGATGCTGTTTCTATACTGCCTCAGCCAGAGTAGCTATGCTGTTCCTATAGTGCCTCAGTTAGAGTAACTATGCTGTTTCTATACTGCCTCAGCCAGAGTAACTATGCTGTTCCTATACTGCCTCAGACAGAGTAGCTATGCTGTTTCTATACTGCCTCAGTCAGAGTAACTATGTTGTTTCTATACTGCTTCAGTTAGAGTAGCTATGCTGTTCCTATACTGCCTCAGTTAGAGTAACTATGCTGTTTCTATACTGCCTCGGGTATTTTCATATCTCAGGGAAGAGAAGGGTGTTGTTGTTATGCGGTGAGGTAAAGCAGGAGAGAGAGAAGGGGGAAAGAGGAGCCAGGCGAGAGGAGAGGGGAGAAGAGGAGTGACATCAAAGCCAGGTTTCCTGCCACCAGAGAGACCGAGTGGAATAAATCTGCCCCAGAGTCTATTACTCATGGTGCACTGAGGGACGGTAATGAGGGCGTTGCAGCGATGAAAACACGTGTTACGGTGATGATTATTAGAGAGATGGGGATGCTAAGGACGTTACAGTGTTGACTATGAGGACGTTACAGTGTTGACTATGAGGGGGTTATGGTGTTGAATATGAGGGGGTTACAGTGTTGACTATGAGAACGTTACAGTGTTGACTATGAGGGGGTTACAGTGTTGACTATGAGGACGTTACAGTGTTGACTATGAGGACGTTATAGTGTTGACTATGAGGACGTTACAGTGTTGACTATGAGGGGGTTTTGGTGTTGACTATGAGGGGGTTATGGTGTTGAATATGAGGTGGTTACAGTGTTGACTATGAGGGGGTTATGGTGTTGACTATGAGGACGTTACAGTGTTGACTATGAGGACGTTACAGTGTTGACTATGAGGACGTTACATGGTTGACTATGAGGACGTTACAGTGTTGACTATGAGGACGTTATAGTGTTGACTATGAGGACGTTACAGTGTTGACTATGAGGGGGTTTTGGTGTTGACTATGAGGGGGTTATGGTGTTGAATATGAGGTGGTTACAGTGTTGACTATGAGGGGGTTATGGTGTTGACTATGAGGACGTTACAGTGTTGACTATGATGACGTTACAGTGTTGACTATGAGGACGTTACAGTGTTGACTATGAGGACGTTACAGTGTTGACTATGAGGAGGTTACAGTGTTGACTATGAGGACGTTACAGTGTTGACTATGAGGGGGTTACAGTGTTGAATATGAGGGCGTTATGGTGTTGAATATGAGGGGGTTACAGTGTTGAATATGAGGGGGTTACAGTGTTGACTATGAGGGGGTCACCGTGTTGACTATGAGGGGGTTACAGTGTTGACTATGAGGGGGTTATGGTGTTGAATATGAGGGGGTTATGGTGTTGACTATGAGGGGGTTATGGTGTTGACTATGAGGGGGTTACAGTGTTGACTATGAGGGGGTTATGGTGTTGACTACGAGGGGGTTACAGTGTTGACTATGAGTGGGTTACAGTGTTGACAATGAGGGGGTTATGGTGTTGACTATGAGGGGGTTATGGTGTTGAATATGAGGTGGTTACAGTGTTGAATATGAGGGGGTTACGGTGTTGACTATGAGGGGGTTACAGTGTTGAATATGAGGGGGTTACGGTGTTGAATATGAGGGGGTTACAGTGTTGAATATGAGGGGGTTATGGTGTTGAATATGAGGGGGTTATGGTGTTGAATATGAGGGGGTTATGGTGTTGACTATGAGGGGGTTACAGTGTTGACTATGAGGGGGTTACAGTGTTGAATATGGGGGGTTACGGTGTTGAATATAAGGGTGTTACAGTGTTGAATATGAGGGGGTTATGGTGTTGAATATGAGGGGGTTATGGTGTTGAATATGAGGGGGTTATGGTGTTGACTAAGAGGGGGTCACAGTGTTGAATATGAGGGGGTTACAGTGTTCAATATGAGGGGGTTACAGTGTTGAATATGAGGGGGTTATGGTGTTGACTATGAGGGGGTCACAGTGTTGAATATGAGGGGGTTACAGTGTTGAATATGAGGGGGTTACAGTGTTGACTATGAGGGGGTTATGGTGTTGACTATGAAGACGTTACAGTGTTGACTATGATGACGTTACAGTGTTGACTATGAGGACGTTACAGTGTTGACTATGAGGACGTTACAGTGTTGACTATGAGGAGGTTACAGTGTTGACTATGAGGACGTTACAGTGTTGACTATGAGGGGGTTACAGTGTTGAATATGAGGGCGTTATGGTGTTGAATATGAGGGGGTTACAGTGTTGAATATGAGGGGGTTACAGTGTTGACTATGAGGGGGTCACCGTGTTGACTATGAGGGGGTTACAGTGTTGACTATGAGGGGGTTATGGTGTTGAATATGAGGGGGTTATGGTGTTGACTATGAGGGGGTTATGGTGTTGACTATGAGGGGGTTACAGTGTTGACTATGAGGGGGTTATGGTGTTGACTATGAGGGGGTTACAGTGTTGACTATGAGTGGGTTACAGTGTTGACAATGAGGGGGTTATGGTGTTGACTATGAGGGGGTTATGGTGTTGAATATGAGGTGGTTACAGTGTTGAATATGAGGGGGTTACGGTGTTGACTATGAGGGGGTTACAGTGTTGAATATGAGGGGGTTACGGTGTTGAATATGAGGGGGTTACAGTGTTGAATATGAGGGGGTTATGGTGTTGAATATGAGGGGGTTATGGTGTTGAATATGAGGGGGTTATGGTGTTGACTATGAGGGGGTTACAGTGTTGACTATGAGGGGGTTACAGTGTTGAATATGGGGGGTTACGGTGTTGAATATGAGGGTGTTACAGTGTTGAATATGAGGGGGTTATGGTGTTGAATATGAGGGGGTTATGGTGTTGAATATGAGGGGGTTATGGTGTTGACTATGAGGGGGTCACAGTGTTGAATATGAGGGGGTTACAGTGTTGAATATGAGGGGGTTACAGTGTTGAATATGAGGGGGTTATGGTGTTGACTATGAGGGGGTCACAGTGTTGAATATGAGGGGGTTACAGTGTTGAATATGAGGGGGTTACAGTGTTGAATATGAGGGGGTGACAGTGTTGAATATGAGGGGGTTACAGTGTTGACTATGAGGGGGTTACAGTGTTGACTATGAGGGGGTTATGGTGTTGACTATGAGGGGGTTATGGTGTTGACTATGAGGGAGTTACAGTGTTGACTATGGGGGGGTTACAGTGTTGACTATGAGGGGGTTAAGGTGTTGAATATGAGGGGGTTACAGTGTTGACTATGAGGACGTTACATGGTTGACTATGAGGACGTTACAGTGTTGACTATGAGGACGTTATAGTGTTGACTATGAGGACGTTACAGTGTTGACTATGAGGGGGTTTTGGTGTTGACTATGAGGGGGTTATGGTGTTGAATATGAGGTGGTTACAGTGTTGACTATGAGGGGGTTATGGTGTTGACTATGAGGACGTTACAGTGTTGACTATGATGACGTTACAGTGTTGACTATGAGGACGTTACAGTGTTGACTATGAGGAGGTTACAGTTGACTATGAGGACGTTACAGTGTTGACTATGAGGGGGTTACAGTGTTGAATATGAGGGCGTTATGGTGTTGAATATGAGGGGGTTACAGTGTTGAATATGAGGGGGTTACAGTGTTGACTATGAGGGGGTCACCGTGTTGACTATGAGGGGGTTACAGTGTTGACTATGAGGGGGTTATGGTGTTGAATATGAGGGGGTTATGGTGTTGACTATGAGGGGGTTATGGTGTTGACTATGAGGGGGTTACAGTGTTGACTATGAGGGGGTTATGGTGTTGACTATGAGGGGGTTACAGTGTTGACTATGAGTGGGTTACAGTGTTGACAATGAGGGGGTTATGGTGTTGACTATGAGGGGGTTATGGTGTTGAATATGAGGTGGTTACAGTGTTGAATATGAGGGGGTTACGGTGTTGACTATGAGGGGGTTACAGTGTTGAATATGAGGGGGTTACGGTGTTGAATATGAGGGGGTTACAGTGTTGAATATGTGGGGGTTATGGTGTTGAATATGAGGGGGTTATGGTGTTGAATATGAGGGGGTTATGGTGTTGACTATGAGGGGGTTACAGTGTTGACTATGAGGGGGTTACAGTGTTGAATATGAGGGGGTTACGGTGTTGAATATGAGGGTGTTACAGTGTTGAATATGAGGGGGTTATGGTGTTGAATATGAGGGGGTTATGGTGTTGAATATGAGGGGGTTATGGTGTTGAATATGAGGGGGTCACAGTGTTGAATATGAGGGGGTTACAGTGTTGAATATGAGGGGGTTACAGTGTTGAATATGAGGGGGTTACAGTGTTGAATATGAGGGGGTTACAGTGTTGACTATGAGGGGGTTACAGTGTTGACTATGAGGGGGTTATGGTGTTGACTATGAGGGGGTTATGGTGTTGACTATGAGGGAGTTACAGTGTTGACTATGGGGGGGTTACAGTGTTGACTATGAGGGGGTTAAGGTGTTGAATATGAGGGGGTTACAGTGTTGACTATGAGGGGGTTATGGTGTTGAATATGAGGGGGTTACAGTGTTGAATATGAGGGAGTTACAGTGTTGACTATGAGGGGGTTACAGTGTTGACTATGAGGGGGTTAAGGTGTTAAATATGAGGGGGTTATGGTGTTGACTATGAGGGGGTTAGAGTGTTGAATATGAGGGGGTTACATTGTTGACTATGAGGGGGTTATGGTGTTGAATATGAGGGGGTTATGGTGTTGACTATGAGGGGGTTATGGTGTTGAATATGAGGGGGTTACAGTGTTGACTATGAGGGGGTCACAATGTTGAATATGAGGGGGTCACAGTGTTGACTATGAGGGGGTTATGGTGTTGAATATGAGGGGGTTACAGTGTTCACTATGAGGGGGTCACAGTGTTGAATATGAGGGGGTTACAGTGTTGACTATGAGGGGGTTATGGTGTTGAATATGAGGGGGTTACAGTGTTGACTATGAGGGGGTCACAGTGTTGAATATGAGGGGGTCACCGTGTTGACTATGAGGGGGTTATGGTGTTGACTATGAGGGGGTCACAGTGTTGAATATGAGAGGGTCACAGTGTTGAATATGAGGGGGTTACAGTGTTGACTATGAGGGGGTTACAGTGTTGAATATGAGGGGGATACAGTGTGGAATATGAGGGGGTTACAGTGTTGACTATGAGGGGGTTACAGTGTTGACTATGAGGGGGTTACAGTGTTGAATATGAGGGGGTTACAGTGTTGAATATGAGGGGGTTATGGTGTTGACTATGAGGGGGTTACAGTGTTGACTATGAGGGGGTTACAGTGTTGACTATGAGGGGGCTACAGTGTTGAATATGAGGGGGTTATGGTGTTGAATATGAGGGGGTTACAGTGTTGACTATGAGGGGGTTATGGTGTTGAATATGAGGGGGTTACCGTGTTGAATATGAGGAGGTTATGGTGTTGAATATGAGGGGGTCACAGTGTTGAATATGAGGGGGTTACAGTGTTGAATATGAGGGGGTTATGGTGTTGACTATGAGGGGGTTATGGTGTTGAATATGAGGGGTTTACAGTGTTGAATATGAGGGGGTTATGGTGTTTAATATGAGGGGGTTATGGTGTTGAATATGAGGGGGTTACATTGTTGAATATGAGGGGGTTATGGTGTTGAATATGAGGGGGTTACAGTGTTGACTATGAGGGGGTTACAGTGTTGACTATGAGGGGGTTACAGTGTTGACTATGAGGGGGTCACAGTGTTGACTATGAGGGGGTTACAGTGTTGAATATGAGGGGGTTATGGTGTTGACTATGAGGGGGTTACAGTGTTGACTATGAGGGGGTTACAGTGTTGACTATGAGGGGGTTATGGTGTTGAATATGAGGGGGATACAGTGTGGAATATGAGGGGGTTACGGTTTTAACTATGAGGGGTTTACGGTTTTGACTATGAGGGATTTACGGTTAGCAGGTACAGGCTACAAGGAGAGGGGTTCTACACAGTTAGCAGGTACAGGCTACAAGGAGAGGGGTTCTACACAGTTAGCAGGTACAGGCTACAAGGAGAGGGGTTCTACACAGTTAGCAGGTACAGGCTACAAGGAGAGGGGTTCTACACAGTTAGCAGGTACAGGCTACAAGGAGAGGGGTTCTACACAGTTAGCAGGTACAGGCTACAAGGAGAGGGGTTCTACACAGTTAGCAGGTACAGGCTACAAGGAGAGGGGTTCTAGACAGCAGGTACAGGCTACAAGGAGATGGGTACTAGACAGTTAGCAGGTACAGGCTACAAGGAGAGGGGTTCTAGACAGCAGGTACAGGCTACAAGGAGAGGGGTACTAGACAGTTAGCAGGTACAGGCTACAAGGAGAGGGGTTCTACAGAGTTAGCAGGTACAGGCTACATGTAGAGGGGTACTAGACAGTTAGCAGGTACAGGCTACAAGGAGAGGGGTTCTTGACAGCAGGTACAGGCTACAAGGAGAGGGGTACTAGACAGTTAGCAGGTACAGGCTACAAGGTGAGGGGTTCTAGACAGTTAGCAGGTACAGGCTACAAGGAGAGGGGTTCTAGACAGCAGGTACATGCTACAAGGAGAGGGGTTCTAGACAGCAGGTACACGCTACAAGGAGAGGGGTTCCACACAGTTAGCAGGTACAGGCTACAAGGAGAGGGGTTCTAAACAGCAGGTACAGGCTACAAGGAGAGGGGTTCTAGACAGCAGGCACAGGCTACAAGGAGAGGGGTTCTAGACAGCAGGTACAGGCTACAAGGAGAGGGGTAATAGACTTAACAGGTACAGGCTACAAGGAGAGGGGTACTAGACAGTTAACAGGTACAGGCTACAAGGAGAGGGGTTATAGACAGTTAGCATGTACAGGCTACAAGGAGAGGGGTTCTAGACAGTTAGCAGGTACAGGCAACAAGGAGAGGGGTTCTAGACAGCAGGTACAGGCTACAAGGAGAGGGGTTCTAGACAGCAGGTACAGGCTACAAGGAGAGGGGTACTAGACAGTTAGCAGGTACAGGCTACAAGGAGAGGGGTGCTAGACACCTAATATTATGCCCTAACTTCCAATACTGGGGAATTTTAATGTGTGTGCGTGTGTGTGTGTCTATGTGTGTGTGTGTGTGTCAGATACCTTAGAAACCTTGAACACCCTGCACTTACACAACAAAGTTTGCCATTTAACTGACGCTCTTATCCAAAGCAACTGTTTAGTGCATTCATCTTAAGTGATATGACTCAGATGCAGAATGTTAACAGTAGGGGCAGGACACCCATATAAAATACCTCACCTGTTGTGGCTGAATAGATGCGTCCTCTCCTTCTATTCAGGAGCTTGGGCTGATTTCAAGGTTTTACTGCTAACCTACAAAGCATTACATGTGCTTGCTCCTACCTATCTTTCCGTTTTGTTCCTGCCGTACATACCTACACGTACTCTCCTGTCACAAGACGCAGGCCTCCTAATTGTCCCTAGAATTCATAAGCAAACAGCTGGAGGCAGGGCTTTCTCCTATAGAGCTCCATCTCTATGGAATGGTCTGCCTACCCATGTGAGAGACGGAGACTCTGTCTCAACCTTTAAGTCTTTACTGAAGACTCGTCTCTTCGATAGGTCCTATGATTGAGTGTAGTCTGGCCCAGGGGTGTGAAGGTGAATGGCAAGGCACTGGAGCGACGAACAGCCCTTGCTGTCTCTGCCTGGCCGATTCCCCTCTCTCCACTGGGATTCTCTGCCTCTAACCCTATTACAGGGGCTGAGTCACTGGCTTACTGGGGCTCTCTCATACCGGCCCTAGGAGGGGTGCGTCACTTGAGTGGGTTGAGTCACAGACGTGATCTTCCTGTCCGGTTTTGTCCCCCCCCTCGGGTTCGTGCGGTGGAGGAAATCTTTGAGTGCTATACTCAGCCTTGTCTCAGGATGGTAAGTTGGTGGTTGAAGATATCCCTCTAGTGGTGTGGGGGCTGTGCTTTGGCAAAGTGGAACAGTTGAAGTAGGGGGTTTACATACACTTTAGCCAACTACATTTAAACTCAGTTTTTCACAATTCCTGACATTTAATCCTCGTGACAATTCCTTATTTTAGGTCAGTTAGTATCACCACTTTATTTTAAGAATGTGAAATGTCAGAATAATAGAGAGAATTATTTATTTCAGCTTTTATTTCTTTCATCACATTCCCAGTGGGTCAGAAGTTTACATACACTCAATTAGTACTTGGTAGCATTGCCTTTAAATCGCCTTGTTTAACTTGGGTCAAACGTTTCGGATAGCCTTCCACAAACTTCCCACAATAAGTTGGGTGAATTGTGGCCCATTCCTCCTGACAGAGCTGGTGTAACTGAGTCAGGTTTGCAGGCTTCCTTGCTCACACATGCTTTTTCAGTTCTGCCCACAAATTTTCTATAGGATTGAGGTCAAGGCTTTGTGATGGCCACTCCAATACCTTGACTTTGTTGTCCTTAACCTTGACTTTGTTGTCCTTACATTTGCGACCAAGCTTTAACTTCCTTACTGATTTCTTGAGATGTTGCTTCAATATATCCACATAATTTTCCACCCTCATGGTGCCATCTATTTTGTGAAGTGCACCAGTCCCTCCTGCAGCAAAGCAACCCCATAACATGATGCTGCCACCCCCTGCTTCACGGTTGGGATGGTGTTCTTCGACTTGCAAGCCTCCCCCTTTTTCCTCTAAACATAACGATGGTCATTATGGCCAAACAGTTCTATTTTTGTTTCATCAGACCAGAGGACATTTCTCTAAAAATTACGATCTTTGTTCCCATGTGCAGTTGCAAACCGTAGGCTGGCTTTTTTATGGCGGTTTTGGAGCAGTGGCTTCTTCCTTGCTGTGCAGCCTTTCAGGTTATTTCGCTATTGGACTCGTTTTACTGTGGATATTGATACTTTTGTACCTGTTTCCTCCAGCATCTTCACAAGGTCCTTTCCTGTTGTTCTGGGATTGATTTGCACTTTTCTCACCAAAGTACGTTCATCTCTAGGAGACAGAACGTGTCTCCTTCCTGAGTGGTATGATGGCTGCGTGGTCCCATAGTGTTTATACTACTATTGTTTGTACAGATGAACGTGGTAACTTCAGGCGTTTGGAAATTGCACCCAAGGATGAACCAGACTTGTGGAGTTCTACAATTTCTTTCTCAGAAGTCTTGGCTGATTTCTTTAGATTTTCCCATGATGTTAAGCAAGGAGGTACTACGTTTGAAGGTAGGCCTTGAAAATCATCCACGGGTACACCTCCAATTAACTCAAATTATGTCAGAAGCTTCTAAAGCCAAGACATCATTTTCTGGAATGTTCCAAGCTGTTTAAAGGCACAGTCAACTTAGTGTATGTAAACTTCTGACCCACTGGAATTGTGATACAGTGAATTATAAAAGTGAAATAATCTGTCTGTAAACAATTATTGGAAAAATAACTTGTGTCATGTACAAAGTAGCTGTCCTAACTGACTTGCCAAAACTATAGTTTGTTAACAAGACATTTGTGGAGTGGTTGAAAAATGAGGTTTAATGACTCCAACCTAAGTGTATTTAAACTTCCAACTTCAAATGTATATGTCCTGCCTGGTTGTCCCTGTCTGGGGGTATCGTCGGACGGGGCCACAGAGTCCCCCAACCCCTACCCCCCCCTGTCTCAGTCTCCACTATCTATGCTGCAATAGTCTATGTGCAGGGGGGCTAGGGTCAGTCTGTTATATCTGGTGTAATTCTCTTGTCTTATCTAGTGTCCTGTGTAAATTTAAGAATGCTTCTCTAAATCTCTCTCCCTCCCCTCCTGGAGGACCTGAGCCCTAGGACCATGCCTCAGGACTACCTGGCCCAATGAGTCCTGATTGTCCCCAGTCCACCTGGTCATGCTGCTGCTCCAGTTTTAGCTGTAATGCCTATGGCTAGGGAACGCTGACCTGTTCACCGAATGTGCTACCTTGTCCGGGAACAGCTGCTTTCAACTCTCTCTCTGTCTCTACTGCACCTACTGTCTCGACCTCTGAATGCTTGGCTATGAGTAGCCAACTGACATTTACTCCTGAGGTGCTGACCTTTTGCACGCTCTACAATCACTGTGATTATTATATTTGACCCTGCTGGTCATCTTGAAACGTGTGTACATCTTGAAGAACAATCTGGCCTTAACTGGCCATGTCCTCTTATAATCTCAACACGACACAGTCAGAAGAGGACTGGCCACCCCTCAGACTACACACTATAGGACTACATACTATAGGACTACATACTACATACTATATAACTGGCCATGTACTCTTATAATCTCCACCCGGGACAGTCAGAAGAGGACTGGCCACCCCTCAGACTACACACTATAGGACTACATACTATAGGACTACATACTACATACTATATAACTGGCCATGTACTCTTATAATCTCCACCCGGGACAGTCAGAAGAGGACTGCCCCCCCTCAGACTACACACTATAGGACTACATACTATAGGACTACATATACATACTATATAACTGGCCATGTCCTCTTATAATCTCCACACGACACAGCCAGAAGAGGACTGGCCACCCCTCAGACTACACACTATAGGACTACATACTATAGGACTACATACTACATACTATAGGACTACATACTACATACTATAGGACTACATACTACATACTATAGGACTACATACTATATACTACATACTATAGGACTACATACTATAGGATTTACATACTACATACTATAGGACTACATACTACATACTATAGGACTACATACTATATACTACATACTATAGGACTACATACTATAGGACTACATACTACATACTATAGGACTACATACTACATACTATAGGGCTACATACTATAGGACTACATACTACATACTATAGGACTACATACTACATACTATAGGACTACATACTACATACTATAGGACTACATACTATATACTACATACTATAGGACTACATACTATATACTACATACTATAGGACTACATACTACATACTATAGGACTACATACTACATACTATAGGACTACATACTACATAGGTCCACAGACGATGCAATCTCAACCACACTGCACACTGCCCTAACCCATCTGGACAAGAGGAATACCTATGTGAGAATGCTGTTCATCGACTACAGCTCGGCATTCAACACCATAGTACCCTCCAAGCTCGTCATCAAGCTCGAGACCCTGGGTCTCGACCCCGGGTCTCGACCCCGCCCTGTGCAACTGGGTACTGTACTTCCTGACGGGCCGCCCCCAGGTGGTGAGGGTAGGCAACAACATCTCCTCCCCGCTGATCCTCAACACTGGGGCCCCACAAGGGGCCCTCAACTGTAAGGCTCTCCAGAGGGTAGTGAGGTCTGCACAACGGGGGCAAACTACCTGCCCTCCAGGACACCTACACCACCCCATGTTACAGGAAGGCCATAAAGATCATCAAGGACATCAACCACCCGAGCCACTGCCTGTTCACCCCGCTATCATCCAGAAGGCGAGGTCAGTACAGGTGCATCAAAGCTGGGACCGAGAGACTGAAAAACAGCTTCTATCTCAAGGCCATCAGACTGTTAAACAGCCACCACTAACATTGAGTGGCTGCTGCCAACACACTGACAATGACACTGACTCAACTCCAGCCACTTTAATAATGGGAATTGATGGGGAATGATGTAAATATATCACTAGCCACTTTAAACAATGCTACCTTATATAATGTTACTTACCCTACATTATTCATCTCATATGCATATGTATATACTGTACTCTATATCATTGACTGCATCCTTATGTAATACATGTATCACTAGCCACTTTAACTATGCCACTTTGTTTACATACTCATCTCATATGTATATACTGTACTCGATATCATCTACTGTATCTTGCCTATGCTGCTCTGTACCATCACTCATTCATATATCCTTATGTACATATTCTTTATCCCCTTACACTGTGTATAAGACAGTAGTTTTGGAATTGTTAGTTAGATTACTTGTTGGTTATTACTGCATTGTCGGAACTAGAAGCACAAGCATTTCGCTACACTCGCATTAACATCTGCTAACCATGTGTATGTGACAAATAAAATTTGATTTGATTGATTTGATACATACTACATACTATAGGACTACATAATACATACTACATACTATAGGACTACATACTACATACTACATACTATAGGACTACATACTACACACTACATACTACATACTATAGGACTACATACTATAGGACTACATATTAAATACTACATACTATAGGACTACATACTACATACTATAGGACTACATACTATAGGACTACACACTACATACTACATACTATAGGACTACATACTACATACTACATACTATAGGACTACATACTACATACTATAGGACTACATACTACATACTATAGGACTACATACTATAGGACTACATACTACATACTATCGGACTACATACTACATACTACATACTACATACTACATACTATAGGACTACATACTACATACTACATACTGTAGCTAATCAAAGCATTTAGCTACTAACGCCTGTTCTGGCCATTTTCCGGTGAATTCCTCTAACTGTCTTTCAACTCATAAGCCATGTCCTATTTGTTTCATAGTCCATGTGTCATATTTCACGACAGACGGTCAGCTTCTTTTTTACAGAAGGATGAAAGAACACAATATGCCTGTCAGGGATTCTGCTATTCTGATATGTCAGATGAAGGGTTAGACCAGAAAGTCAGGGCCATTAAGGCGAGGATGCCCCATGCAGGCTTTAAGATGGTCAAAGGAAGTCTCAGAGCAATGGGCCATCGTGTACAATGGCGAAGAGTTGGGGAGTCTTCGTAGCGTTTAGATGGTGCCCCATGCAGGCTTTAAGATGGGTCATCGTGTACAATGGCGAAGAGTTGGGGAGTCTTCGTAGCGTTTAGATGGTGCCCCATGCAGGCTTTAAGATGGGTCATCGTGTACAATGGCGAAGAGTTGGGGAGTCTTCGTAGCGTTTAGATGGTGCCCCATGCAGGCTTTAAGATGGGTCATCGTGTACAATGGCGAAGAGTTGGGGAGTCTTCGTAGCGTTTAGATGGTGCCCCATGCAGGCTTTAAGATGGGTCATCGTGTACAATGGCGAAGAGTTGGGGAGTCTTCGTAGCGTTTAGATGGTGCCCCATGCAGGCTTTAAGATGGGTCATCGTGTACAATGGAGAAGAGTTGGGGAGTCTTCATAGCGTTTAGATGGTGCCCCATGCAGGCTTTAAGATGGGTCATCGTGTACAATGGCGAAGAGTTGGGAAGTCTTCGTAGCGTTTAGATGGTGCCCCATGCAGGCTTTAAGATGGGTCATCGTGTACAATGGAGAAGAGTTGGGGAGTCTTCGTAGCGTTTAGATGGTGCAGGTATCATTACCAGAATGATCCAGCTGCGTTGTATTGCTCGGCAAAGATACTCTGTTCCTGCTCCCCTGTCTCTCATCCACACGGATACAAATCACACATTGATAAGGTACTAAGATGTATAATGTCTCCATCAAATCTAATAAGTTATTTTTACTTTTTTTATTCTTACTTATTCGAAGACAAATGTTCAATGATGTATGAAATTTGAGTTGTTCATCAACTGGTAACACATAAATAATGAATAAACATGTCTCTTTTAATTCCAATGCTTTTTTTCAAGATACAACAGGTAAGTATATTATTTCGTATGCATAAAGCATATTTCCCATCACCTAATGAACAACCACAATACCAGTCTGGTGTAAAGCATATTTCCCATCACCTAATGAACAACCACAATACCAGTCTGGTGTAAAGCATATTTCCCATCACCTAATGAACAACCACAATACCAGTCTGGTGTAAAGCATATTTCCCATCACCTAATGAACAACTACAATACCAGTCTGGTGTAAAGCATATTTCCCATCAACCAATGAACAACCACAATACCAGTCTGGTGTAAAGCATATTTCCCATCACCTAATGAACAACTACAATACCAGTCTGGTGTAAAGCATATTTCCCATCACCTAATGAACAACTACAATACCAGTCTGGTGTAAAGCATATTTCCCATCACCTAATGAACAACTACAATACCAGTCTGGTGTAAAGCATATTTCCCATCACCTAATGAACAACTACAATACCAGTCTGGTGTAAAGCATATTTCCCATCACCTAATGAACAACCACAATACCAGTCTGGTGTAAAGCATATTTCCCATCACCTAATGAACAACTACAATACCAGTCTGGTGTAAAGCATATTTCCCATCACCTAATGAACAACCACAATACCAGTCTGGTGTAAAGCATATTTCCCATCACCTAATGAACAACCACAATACCAGTCTGGTGTAAAGCATATTTCCCATCACCTAATGAACAACCACAATACCAGTCTGGTGTAAAGCATATTTCCCATCACCTAATGAACAACCACAATACCAGTCTGGTGTAAAGCATATTTCCCATCACCTAATGAACAACCACAATACCAGTCTGGTGTAAAGCATATTTCCCATCACCTAATGAACAACCACAATACCAGTCTGGTGTAAAGCATATTTCCCATCACCTAATGACCAACCACAATACCAGTCTGGTGTAAAGCATATTTCCCATCATCTAATGAACAACCACAATACCAGTCTGGTGTAAAGCATATTTCCCATCACCTAATGAACAACCACAATACCAGTCTGGTGTAAAGCATATTTCCCATCACCTAATGAACAACCACAATACCAGTCTGGTGTAAAGCATATTTCCCATCACCTAATGACCAACCACAATACCAGTCTGGTGTAAAGCATATTTCCCATCACCTAATGAACAACCACAATACCAGTCTGGTGTAAAGCATATTTCCCATCACCTAATGACCAACCACAATACCAGTCTGGTGTAAAGCATATTTCCCATCACCTAATGAACAACCACAATACCAGTCTGGTGTAAAGCATATTTCCCATCACCTAATGAACAACCACAATACCAGTCTGGTGTAAAGCATATTTCCCATCACCTAATGAACAACCACAATACCAGTCTGGTGTAAAGCATATTTCCCATCACCTAATGACCAACCACAATACCAGTCTGGTGTAAAGCATATTTCCCATCACCTAATGAACAACCACAATACCAGTCTGGTGTAAAGCATATTTCCCATCACCTAATGAACAACCACAATACCAGTCTGGTGTAAAGCATATTTCCCATCACCTAATGAACAACCACAATACCAGTCTGGTGTAAAGCATATTTCCCATCACCTAATGAACAACCACAATACCAGTCTGGTGTAAAGCATATTTCCCATCACCTAATGAACAACCACAATACCAGTCTGGTGTAAAGCATATTTCCCATCACCTAATGAACAACCACAATACCAGTCTGGTGTAAAGCATATTTCCCATCACCTAATGAACAACCACAATACCAGTCTGGTGTAAAGCATATTTCCCATCACCTAATGAACAACCACAATACCAGTCTGGTGTAAAGCATATTTCCCATCACCTAATGAACAACCACAATACCAGTCTGGTGTAAAGCATATTTCCCATCACCTAATGAACAACCACAATACCAGTCTGGTGTAAAGCATATTTCCCATCACCTAATGAACAACCACAATACCAGTCTGGTGTAAAGCATATTTCCCATCACCTAATGAACAACCACAATACCAGTCTGGTGTAAAGCATATTTCCCATCACCTAATGAACAACCACAATACCAGTCTGGTGTAAAGCATTCTGGGCTGTATTGACGTATCCTGAAAATGACATCTGCTGCTTTAAATTGAACGGTCTTAAATCTCAGTTATTGTTTTCAAATCTACAAACAAAAATCTATTTTCTTTACTTTCAGAGTGCGAGCTGATCAAGGGGTCGAACACGTAGATATTGCCAGATGTTCCCTGTCCGATGAACAGGCCGTGGAAGCGTCAATGCTGGCGAAAGTGTCCACAACCAGAGCTAATTAAACTGTTCTGTGTTCTCTTTCTCTCTTCCTCTCTGCCTGTCTTGTTGTACATGGAACCTGTCTCACATGCACAGTTTGGAGGAAGAAGGATACCTTGACCTGTCGAATTATATCCACCTCTTCTGTGTGGAATGTGTTCCTACCTCATCTGTGGGCAGATCTGCAGCATTTCACAGAGAGTTGGAATGATCACCCTTTAAGTACAGGGGTGAACCTGACACCTCACCAGCTGTGGCATATCGGAATGCTCCGAACACCTGTGCACATTTTTGTTTTTGCCTTAGCACTACACAGCTGATTCAAATGATCAAGTTATCATCAAGTGGTATTCATGTCTAATAATGACATTATCTTCTATTGTTTTGTCCTCATGTCTGTTTTTCAGCATAAAGTACTCTGTAGCCACTTAGTGTGGACACCAGGTGAGACCACACACACACACACAATAACAGTCTCTCTCCTTCACTTCATCCCTCTCCCCCTTCTCCCTAAATATTCTAGGTTATATCAGCTGTGTTGGTGAACCCCTCCCGCATCTGAACTGGCTGACACAGAGGGCACAGCGTGATCAGAGGTGAGAGGTCAGGTCAACAGGAAGTATTATTAAAGAGATGCTTTACATTGTAATACAGATAGAAATGCAGTAGTCCCAGAGTTAATGATCCCAGGTCAGTTTATATTATACAGGAAGTATTACTAAAGAGATGCAGTAGTCCCAGAGTTAATGATCCCAGGTCAGTTTATATTATACAGGAAGTATTACTAAAGAGATGTAGTAGTCCCAGAGTTAATGATCCCAGGTCAGTTTATATTATACAGGAAGTATTACTAAAGAGATGTAGTAGTCCCAGAGTTAATGATCCCAGGTCAGTTTATATTATACAGGAAGTATTACTAAAGAGATGTAGTAGTCCCAGAGTTAATGATCCCAGGTCAGTTTATATTATACAGGATTATTAAAGAGATGTAGTAGTCCCAGAGTTAATGATCCCAGGTCAGTTTATATTATACAGGAAGTATTATTAAAGAGATGTAGTAGTCCCAGAGTTAATGATCCCAGGTCAGTTTATATTATACAGGAAGTATTACTAAAGAGATGCTTTACATTGAAATACAGATAGAGATGCAGTAGTCCCAGAGTTAATGATCCCAGGTCAGTTTTGCATTTCACCTCCTGATGATTAAGATGACTGACCGTGTTAGAATAAAAAAAGCAAAGCTCAATCATTAATCATCATCTCTGTCCATCTGTCTCTCGTTTGATGTGAGAGAGGAAGCCAGTCCCGTCATCGCCACCTCACCCGCTCTTAAGATAACCTTCGGGCCAACTGGGGGCCCAAGGCTGGTTAGGAGACACTGCTAGAAACACTGTAATTGTGATAAACTGAGAGAATATATTAGGGTAGCACTGTAATTTATTAGTCGTATTCTGTCTGCCTTCGTTCTTACCTCTTTCCTTTCCTGTCTTCTGCACCTCGTCCTTCATCCTCGTTTTAGAATGCACACCAGATATGTGCATTGAAGTACAGATTTGTAACTTGTATTTATAATATAATATTACAATTATCATAATTATAGTGCATGTATTATGTATTTACACCTGGATAATGAACTTCTTTCAATAAAGTGTTTCACATTCTCTACTAGTTGATATTAAGCATCTCATTGAAATACTATCCTGTGTCCTCAGATTAATGCAGATGAAGGGAGTTAGATACGCATAGGTGTATTTCTGTATATATGAATTACAAATCAGCCTTTACTTAAATCATGTTTCTAGTCTATTGCATAGCTACAATGTGTAATCATTGATGTCCCAGGAGCAGGAGTGGTAAACACTGTTGAAGTGTATAATTGTAATACCTACATGCAGACACAGCATCATTCAGAGAATGGAGTTTGATACACCTGGTATTGGATATGACTGGAAAGTAATGTAGTTTCAGACACCTGGTATTGGATATGACTGTAAAGTAATGTAGTTTCAGACACCTGGTATTGGATATGACTGTAAAGTAATGTAGTTTCAGACACCTGGTATTGGATATGACTGTAAAGTAATGTAGTTCCACTCCCCTGGTATTGGATATGACTGTAAAGTAATGTAGTTTCAGACACCTGGTAGTGGATATGACTGTAAAGTAATGTAGTTTCAGACACCTGGTATTGGATATGACTGTAAAGTAATGTAGTTCCACTCCCCTGGTATTGGATATGACTGTAAAGTAATGTAGTTTCAGACACCTGGTATTGGATATGACTGTAAAGTAATGTAGTTCCACTCCCCTGGTATTGGATATGACTGTAAAGTAATGTTGTTCCAGACACCTGGTATTGGATATGACTGTAAAGTAATGTAGTTCCACTCCCCTGGTATTGGATATGACTGTAAAGTAATGTAGTTTCAGACACCTGGTATTGGATATGACTGTAAAGTAATGTAGTTCCACTCCCCTGGTATTGGATATGACTGTAAAGTAATGTAGTTTCAGACACCTGGTATTGGATATGACTGAAAAAGAATGTCTCAGAGATTCATACCTGAACTGCAGCTTTACTTGCCAAGGAAGAGAACATGATCAGTCAAGGTATTGAATGTACAGGCTACAATGTGGGGATCTCATGCATGGTAATTTTTTTTATTTTTTTTTTATTTTACCTTTATTTAACCAGGTAGGCAAGTTGAGAACAAGTTCTCATTTACAATTGCGACCTGGCCAAGATAAAGCAAAGCAGTTCGACAGATAAAACGACACAGAGTTACACATGGAGTAAAAACAAACATACAGTCAATAATGCAGTATAAACAAGTCTATATACAATGTGAGCAAATGAGGTGAGAAGGGAGGTAAAGGCAAAAAAAGGCCATGATGGCAAAGTAAATACAATATAGCAAGTAAAATACTGGAATGGTAGTTTTGCAATGGAAGAATGTGCAAAGTAGAAATAAAAAAATAATGGGGTGCAAAGGAGCAAAATAAATAAATAAATTACAATTAAATACAGTTGGGAAAGAGGTAGTTGTTTGGGCTAAATTATAGGTGGGCTATGTACAGGTGCAGTAATCTGTGAGCTGCTCTGACAGTTGGTGCTTAAAGCTAGTGAGGGAGATAAGTGTTTCCAGTTTCAGAGATTTTTGTAGTTCGTTCCAGTCATTGGCAGCAGAGAACTGGAAGGAGAGGCGGCCAAAGAAAGAATTGGTCTTGGGGGTGACTAGAGAGATATACCTGCTGGAGCGTGTGCTACAGGTGGGAGATGCTATGGTGACCAGCGAGCTGAGATAAGGGGGGACTTTACCTAGCAGGGTCTTGTAGATGACATGGAGCCAGTGGGTTTGGCGACGAGTATGAAGCGAGGGCCAGCCAACGAGAGAGTACAGGTCGCAATGGTGGGTAGTATATGGGGCTTTGGTGATAAAACGGATTGCACTGTGATAGACTGCATCCAATTTGTTGAGTAGGGTATTGGAGGCTATTTTGTAAATGACATCGCCAAAGTCGAGGATTGGTAGGATGGTCAGTTTTACAAGGGTATGTTTGGCAGCATGAGTGAAGGATGCTTTGTTGCGAAATAGGAAGCCAATTCTAGATTTAACTTTGGATTGGAGATGTTTGATATGGGTCTGGAAGGAGAGTTTACAGTCTAACCAGACACCTAAGTATTTGTAGTTGTCCACGTATTCTAAGTCAGAGCCGTCCAGAGTAGTGATGTTGGACAGGCGGGTAGGTGCAGGTAGCGATCGGTTGAAGAGCATGCATTTAGTTTTACTTGCATTTTTGCAGTTTTACTGTAATAACTACAGTACATGATCAGTGAATATATTCAATGTACAGGCTACAATGTGGGGATCTCATGCATGGTAATAACTACAGTACATGATCAGTGAATATATTCAATGTACAGGCTACAATGTGGGGATCTCATGCATGGTAATAACTACAGTACATGATCAGTGAATATATTCAATGTACAGGCTACAATGTGGGGATCTCATGCATGGTAATAACTACAGTACATGATCAGTCAAGGTATTGAATGTACAGGCTACAATGTGGGGATCTCATGCATGGTAATAACTACAGTACATGATCAGTGAATATATTCAATGTACAGGCTACAATGTGGGGATCTCATGCATGGTAATAACTACAGTACATGATCAGTGAATATATTCAATGTACAGGCTACAATGTGGGGATCTCATGCCTGGTAATAACTACAGTACATGATCAGTGAATATATTCAATGTACAGGCTACAATGTGAGGATCTCATGCCTGGTAATAACTACAGTACATGATCAGTGAATATATTCAATGTACAGGCTACAATGTGGGGATCTCATGCATGGTAATAACTACAGTACATGATCAGTGAATATATTCAATGTACAGGCTACAATGTGGGGATCTCATGCACGGTAATAACTACAGTACATGATCAGTGAATATATTCAATGTACAGGCTACAATGTGGGGATCTCATGCCTGGTAATAACTACAGTACATGTGTATATAGGTCTTGCATCCTTGGCACAGTAAAGTTATTATATTCTACTCAATCCGTAGGCTTCATTAATGCCACTCAGACTTGAAGTTGATACAACAACTATGATAGCGGAGGTTCATAGACTAATACTCACACCAAACGTTTTAGGGTCCATACACAGATCGGCTATATACTGTAGCTAGCTACACATCCATAGGCATACAGTTATTTTTATCCTCCACTACACAATAAGAAAGTAAATAGGGAGCTAGCTATGTTACTTCAGCTGCATTGCACGGCAAGGCAAGTTTACACAATTGTACATTAAATTTGCAGTAAATGCTTTGGCTAGCTAGATTCTTTACATCCACTGTTTCACATGACGACAGCCTGGTTTGCTGGTTTTCTCAGGAGTCCCTAAAATATTAAACAACATGAATTAACTTTCCAATCTTTGGGGATCTCAGACGATAGGAAAGAGAGGTTGAATAGGCTAGTAATAGGGGATGCAACAATTTTGGCGGGAAAATTTAGAAAGAGAGGGTCCAGATTATCTAGCCCGACTGATTTGCAGGGATACAGACTTTTCAGTTCTTTCAGAATATCAGCTGTCTGGATTTGGGTGAAGGAGAAGCAGGGGGGTTGGGCAACTTGCTGCAGGGGGTGCTGAGATGTTGGCCAGTGTAGGGGTAGCCAGGTGAAAAGCGTGGAAAAATGCTAATTGAAATGATCAATTATCGTAGATTTATCGGTGGTGACAGTGTTTCCTAGCCTCAGTGCAGTGGACAGCTGGGAGGAGTTGCTCTTATTCTCCATGGACTTTACAGTGTCCCAGAAGGAGGTGCTCTTATTCTCCATGGACTTTACAGTGTCCTAGAAGGAGGTGCTCTTGTTCTCCATGGACTTTGCAGTGTCCCAAAACTTTCTGGAATTAGTGCTACAGGAAGAACATTTCTGTTTGAAAAAGGCTTAGCTTTCCTAACTGACTTAGTATATTGGTTCCTGATTTCCCTAACAAGTTGCGTATCGCGGGGGCGATTCGATGCTAATGCACAACGCCACGGGATGTTTTTTGTGCTGGTCAAGGGCAGTCAAGTCTGGGGTGAACCAAGGGCTATATCTGTTCTTAGTTCTACATTTTTTGAATGGGGCATGCTTATTTAAGATGGAGAAGAAAGCACTTTTGAAGAGCAACCAGGCATCCTCTACTTGCAGGATGAGGTCAATATTCTTCCAGGATACCCGGGCCAGGTCGATTAGAAAGGCCTGCTCGCTGAAGTGTTTTAGGGAGTGTTTGAAAGTGATGAGGGATGGTCGTTTGACCGCGGACCCATTACACATGCAGGCAGTGATCACTGAGATCCTGGTTAAAGACAGCAGAGGTATATTTAGAGGGCAGGTTGGTCAGGATGATATCTAAGAGGGTGCCCATGTTTACGGATTTAGGGTTGTACCTGGTAGGTTCCTTGATAATTTGTGTGAGATTGAAGGCATCTAGCTTAGATTGTAGGATGGCCGGGGTGTTAAGCATGTCCCAGTTTAGGTCATCTAACAGTATGAACTCTGAAGATAGATGGGGGCGATCAATTCACATATGGTGTCCGTGGCACAGCTGGGGGCTGAGAGGGGTCTGTAACAAGCGGCAATGGTGAGAGACTTGTTTCTGGAAAGGTGGATTTTAGAAGTAGAAGCTCAAATTGTTTGGGTTTAAACCTGGAGAGTAGGACAGAACTCTGCAGACTATCTCTGCAGTAGATTGCAGCTCCGCTCCCTTTGGCAGTTCTATCTTGTTGGAAAATGTTATAATTAGGGATGGACATTTCTGGATTTTTGGTGGCCTTACTAAGCCAGGACTCGGGGCTAGGACACGGGGTTAGTAGAGTGTGCTAAAGCAGTGAATAAAACAAACTTAGGGAGGATGCTTCTAATGTTAACATGCATGAAACCAATGCTTTTACGATTACAGAAGTCTACAAATGAGAGCACCTGGGGAATAAGAGTGATGCAGGGCCTGGGTTAAACTCTACATCACCAGACGAACAGAGGAGGAGTAGGATAAGGGTACGGCTAAAGGCTAAAGGCTATAAGAACTGGTCGTCTAGTGCGTTCGGAACAGAGAGTTAAAGGACCAGGTTGCTGGTTGCGAAATAATATATTCAAGACATAATGTACAGACAAGGGTATGGTAGAATGTGAGTACAGTGGAGGTAAACCTTGGCATTGAGTGACGATGAGAGAGGTTTTGTCTCTAGAGGCACCATTTAAGCCAGTTGTGGTCACCACATGTGTGGGGGGTGGAACATAAGGCATATTGAGCAGGGCTAGGGGCTCTACAGTGAAATAAGACAAAAAATACTAACCAAAACAGAAATAGATAAGGCATATTGACATTAGGGAGAGGCATGTGTAGCCGAGTGATCATAGGGTCCAGTGAATAGCTAGGCGAGCTGGAGGCACAGCGATTCAGACAGCTAGCGGGCCGGGGATAGCAGCAGGCTAGCAGATGGGCTTCAGGATGGGCAACGGGAGAGTCTGTTGAAACCCCCTCGGAAGGTTACATCGGCAGACCAGTCGTGATGGATCAGCGGGGCTCCGTGTCAACAGCAAAGATAGAAGAGGTATTGAAGCCCAGAAATTATCTGATGGAATTCTTCGGCTAGCCGGCTAGTCGGGAGATGGGCCTAGTTCTTGGCTAGCTCCAGGCTAACTGGTGCTTGCTTCGGGACAGAGAGGTTAGATAGGAGTAGCCACTCGGATAGCAGCTGGCTGAGATGAGCCAGAGTAAAGATTCAGAGCTTGCAGTTGGAATCCAGAGATGTGGTAGAGAAAAGCAGACCGCTAGCAGTGGCTAACTGACTACTAGCTAGTAGCTAGCTTCTGAACAGGGTTCCGGTTCAAAAGTGTAAAATAGCAGATCTATACCACATTGGGTGAGGCGGGTTGCAGGAAAGTACGTTCGGTCTGTAGATGGAAAATGAGATTAAAAATAACAAAAATACATTTGAAGTTGGAAGTTTGTTTTTCAACCACTTTACAAATGTCTTGTTAACAAACTATAGTTTTGGCAAGTCGGTTAGGACATCTACTTTGTGTATGACACAAGTCATTTTTCCAACAATTGTTTACAGACAGATTATTCCACTTCTAATTCACTGTATCACAATTCCAGTGGGTCAGACGTTTACATACACTAAGATGACTGTGCCTTTAAATAGCTTGGAAAATTCCTGAAAATTATCTCATGGATTTAGAAGCTTCTGTTGGGCTAATTGACATCATTTGAGTCAATTGGAGTCCTACCTTCAAACTCAGTAACTCTTTGCTTGATTGACATCATGGGAAAATCATGAAATCATCATCATGAAATCAGCCAAGACCTGAGAGAAAGTAGTACGCAAGTATAAACACCATGGGACCACGCAGCCGTCATACCGCTCAGGGAGGAGACGTGTTCTGTCTCCTAGAGATGAACGTACTTTGGTGCGAAAAGTGCAAATCAATCCCAGAACAACAGCAAAGGACCTTGAAAAGATGCAGGAGGAAACAGGTACAAAAGTATCTATATCCACAGTAAAATGAGTCCTATATCGACATAACCTGAAAGGCCGCTCAGCAAGGAAGAAGCCACTGCTCTAAAACCGGAGCAGCTCACAGATCACTAGCCCATCTGTAAACAGCCCATCCAACTACCTCATCCCCATACTGTATTCATGTATTTATCTTGCTCCTTTGCACCCCAGTATCTCTACTTCACCCCGCACATTCAACTTGTGCACATCTACCATTCCAGTGTTTAATTGCTATATTGTAATTACTTTGCCACCATGGCCTATTTATTGCCTTACCTCCCTTATCTTACCTCATTTGCACTCACTGTATATACTTTTCTTTTTTTCTACTGTATTGTTGACTGTGTGTTTTGTTTATTCCATGTGTAACTCTGTGTTGTTGTTGGTGTCGAACTGATGTGCTTTATCTCAGGTTCCGCTAACGGAAACCCCACCCAACCTTCCGCTGAAAAGGCAGAGCGGGAAATTCAAAGATATTTTTTTGAAATATTTAACTTTCAGACATTAACATGTCCAATACAGCAAATGAAAGATAAACATCTTGTTAATCTACCCATTGTGTCCGATTTTTTAAATGGCTTACAGCGAAAACACAACAGATATTTATGTTAGATCACCACCAAATCCAAAAAAACACACATCCATTTTTCCCAGCCAAAGATAGGGTCACAAAAGCAGAATTAGAGACAAAAGTAAAAACTAACCTTTGATAATCTTCATCAGATGACACTCATATGACATCATGTTACACAATACATTTATGTTTTGTTCGATAATATGCATATATATATCCACAAATCTCGGTTTACATTGGCGCCATGTTCAGAAATGCCTCCAAAATATCCGGAGGAATTATAGAAAGCTACGCCAGATAACAGAAATACTCATAAACTTTTGCGAAAGATACATGTTCTACATATAATTAAAGATACACTGGTTGTTAATGCAACCGCTGTGTCAGATTTTTTTCTAAACGTTATGAAAAAAGCATACCATGCAATAATCTGAGACGGCGCTCAGAAGTAAATATATTTCTCCGCCTTGTTGGAGTCAACAGAAATACAAAATTACATCATAAATATTCCTTTACCTTTGATGATCTTTCATCAGAATGCAGTGCAAGGAATCCTAGTTCGGCAATAAATTGTTGTTTTGTTCCATAATGTCCATTACTAGTGTCCAATTAGCTACTTTTGCTAGCACGTTTAGTTCACATGTCCAAAAGCTGGCGCTGGTCCAGGCGACCTCGGACGAAAACTTCAAAAAGTTATATTCCAGGTCGAATAAACTGGTCAAACTAAGTAGAGAATTAATCTTCAGGATGTTATTATCATATATATCCAATAACGTTCCAACCGGAGCATTCGTTTTGTCTACAGAGTAATGGAACACAAGGCGATATAATGACTACTGCGTAACCAGGAACTGGCATTCTGCCAGACCAGTGACTCAAATAACTGCCATCCGGTCCCCCATCACACTAGGGGCTTCATTCCACGTTCTACTGACTGTTGACATCTAGTGGAAGGTGTAGGAAGTGCGAACAGATCCATATCTTATTTGGATGTGAATAGGCGATGAGTTGAAAATCAACCAGCCCCAGAATTTCCACTTCCTGTTTGGAAGTTTGCCTGCCCTATGAGTTCTGTTTTACTCACACACATAATTCAAACAGTTTTAGAAACTTCCGAGTGTTTTCCATCCAATAGTAATAATAATATGCATATATTAGCATCTGGGACTGAGTAGGAGGCAGTTCACTATGGGCACGCTATTCATCCAAAGTGAAAATGCTGCCCCCTATCCCTAAAAGGATGGCCAGGTCGCAGTTGTAAATGAGAACTTGTTCTCAACTAGCTGGTTAAATAAAGGTGAAATAAATAAACATTTAGATAGTACTTTTTGGAGAAATGTCCACTGGTCCAATGAAAGAAAAATAGAACTGTTTGGCCATAATGACTATCGTTATGTTTGGAGGAAAAAGGGTGAGGCTTGCAAGCCGAAGAACACCATCCCAACCGTGAAGCAGCATCATGTTGTGGGGGTGCTTTGCTGCAGGAGGGACTGGTGCACTTCACAAAATAGATGTTATCATGAGGCAGGAAAATTATATGGATATATTGAAGCAACATCTCAAGACATCAGTCAGGAAGCTAAAGGTTGGTTGCAATTGGGTCTTCCAAATGGACAATGACCCCAAGCATACTTCCAAAGTTGTGGAAAAATGGCTTAAGGACAACAAAGTCAAGGTATTGGAGTGGCCATCACAAAGCCCTGATCTCAATCCTATAGAACATTTGTGGGCAAAACTGAAAAAGCGTGTGTGAGCAAGGAGGCCTACAAACCTGACTCAGTTACACCAGCTCTGTCAGGAGGAATGGGCAAAAATTCACCCAACTTATTGTGGGAAGCTTGTAGAAGGCTACCCGAAACATTTGACCCAAGTTAAACAATTTAAAGGCAATGCTACCAAATACGAATTGAGTGTATGTAAACTTCTGACCCACTGGGATTGTGATGATAGAAATAAAAGCTGAAATAAATAATTCTCTCTACTGTTATTCTGACATTTCACATTCTTAAAATAAAGTGGTGATCCTAACTGACCTACGACAGGGAATGTTTACTAGGATTAAAAATGTCAAGAATTGTGAAAAACTGAGTTTAAATGTATTTGGCTAAGGTGTATGTAAACTTATGACTTCAAATGTATATACAAAATATATACGAAGAAAAAAAAACGATATACAAGAGATGGGACAAGACAATCAAAACAGACGTCGCATCTTGGAAGTGGTCATGTGGGTGTAATTGACCAGGCATTCCGTTGCCAGCATTTGACCATTACTCTCTATAGCAGCTGTTGAAAATGGTGTGCACCTGCGTGCGCGTGTGCGCTAGTGTGTTGGTGGTGTGTGCAGATGCACGTGTGTGTGCCTGTTCAAAATCAAGCTCATTGCAACGGGTCCAATTAAGGACTAATTACGATCCTAATGTCTGGTTCAATATAATTGATTAAGAAATCAATTAGCTTTTAAAATGTAGTAGTTCTGCTAACTAAGAATGTCAATGCCTTGAACCAGCCTTTGTGGTCTGAGGAGAGAGAGATGACATGTCTGTTCTAGGCCTGCGGCTCAAATGGCAATCTATTCCCAATAGAGTGGACTAGTTTTAACCAGTAGGGCACCAAAATACTGTCGGAAATAGGTCGCTATTTGGGACTCTTAATTGTCAGTATTGCAGTGTTTATTTAAACAGTAACTGTAGAGATGAATCACAGGAATAACGAGGGATATAGAAGATCACACTGTGTATAAATATGAGTAGAGACAAATATTATAGCCCCGAGGCAGCAGGGCGTTCTGGTCTGATGATGCTGGCAGATAAAACAGATACTCCACAGAGCACCTGAGGTTTAAATACGGTACTCATGTTAAATAGAGACTGTCTGTCCCAAATGGCACGCTATTCCCTATATACTTTTGCCCAGAGCCCTATGGGACACTATAAAGGGAATAGGGATCCCATATGTGACACAGCTCTCTGTTAGATCGCTGTACAGTCTGTCAGTATGCGGTTCACTGAGGCAACACAGCAGCAACTTGACAGCATGGCCCACCTGGTACTAGATGAACACAGCAGCAACTTGACAGCATGGCCCACCTGGTACTAGATCACACAGCAGCAACTTGACAGCATGGCCCACCTGGTACTAGATGAACACAGCAGCAACTTGACAGCATGGCCCACCTGGTACTAGATGAACACAGCAGCAACTTGACAGCATGGCCCACCTGGTACTAGATGAACACAGCAGCAACTTGACAGCATGGCCCACCTGGTACTAGATGAACACAGCAGCAACTTGACAGCATGGCCCACCTGGTACTAGATCACACAGCAGCAACTTGACAGCATGGCCCACCTGGTACTAGATCACACAGCAGCAACTTGACAGAATGGCCCACCTGGTACTAGATCACATAGCAGCAACTTGACAGCATGGCCCACCTGGTACTAGATCACATAGCAGCAACTTGACAGCATGGCCCACCTGGTACTAGATCACACAGCAGCAACTTGACAGCATGGCCCACCTGGTACTAGATGAACACAGCAGCAACTTGACAGCATGGCCCACCTGGTACTAGATGAACACAGCAGCAACTTGACAGCATGGCCCACCTGGTACTAGATCACACAGCAGCAACTTGACAGCATGGCCCACCTGGTACTAGATCACACAGCAGCAACTTGACAGAATGGCCCACCTGGTACTAGATCACATAGCAGCAACTTGACAGCATGGCCCACCTGGTACTAGATCACATAGCAGCAACTTGACAGCATGGCCCACCTGGTACTAGATCACACAGCAGCAACTTGACAGCATGGCCCACCTGGTACTAGATGAACACAGCAGCAACTTGACAGCATGGCCCACCTGGTACTAGATGAACACAGCAGCAACTTGACAGCATGGCCCACCTGGTACTAGATGAACACAGCAGCAACTTGACAGCATGGCCCACCTGGTACTAGATGAACACAGCAGCAACTTGACAGCATGGCCCACCTGGTACTAGATCACACAGCAGCAACTTGACAGCATGGCCCACCTGGTACTAGATCACACAGCAGCAACTTGACAGAATGGCCCACCTGGTACTAGATCACATAGCAGCAACTTGACAGCATGGCCCACCTGGTACTAGATCACATAGCAGCAACTTGACAGCATGGCCCACCTGGTACTAGATCAACACAGCAGCAACTTGACAGCATGACCCACCTGGTACTAGATCACACAGAGCAGCAACTTGACAGCATGGCCCACCTGGTACTAGATCACACAGAGCAGCAACAGGACAGCATGGCCCACCTGGTACTAGATCACACAGCAGCAACTTGACAGCGTGGCCCACCTGGTAATAGATCAGAGAGCAGCACCTTGACAGCATGGCCCACCTGGTACTAGATCACACAGCAGCAACTTGACAGCATGGCCCACTTGGTACTAGATCACACAGCAGCAACTTGACAGCATGGCCCACCTGGTACTAGATCACATAGCAGCAACTTGACAGCATGGCCCACCTGGTACTAGATCAACACAGCAGCAATTTGACAGCATGGCCCACCTGGTACTAGATCACACAGAGCAGCAACTTGACAGCATGGCCCACCTGGTACTAGATCACATAGCAGCAACTTGACAGAATGGCCCACCTGGTACTAGATCACATAGCAGCAACTTGACAGCATGGCCCACCTGGTACTAGATCACATAGCAGAAACTTGACAGCATGGCCCACCTGGTACTAGATCACACAGCAGCAACTTGACAGCATGGCCCACCTGGTACTAGATGAACACAGCAGCAACTTGACAGCATGGCCCACCTGGTACTAGATGAACACAGCAGCAACTTGACAGCATGGCCCACCTGGTACTAGATGAACACAGCAGCAACTTGACAGCATGGCCCACCTGGTACTAGATGAACACAGCAGCAACTTGACAGCATGGCCCACCTGGTACTAGATCACACAGCAGCAACTTGACAGCATGGCCCACCTGGTACTAGATCACACAGCAGCAACTTGACAGAATGGCCCACCTGGTACTAGATCACATAGCAGCAACTTGACAGCATGGCCCACCTGGTACTAGATCACATAGCAGCAACTTGACAGCATGGCCCACCTGGTACTAGATCAACACAGCAGCAACTTGACAGCATGACCCACCTGGTACTAGATCACACAGAGCAGCAACTTGACAGCATGGCCCACCTGGTACTAGATCACACAGAGCAGCAACAGGACAGCATGGCCCACCTGGTACTAGATCACACAGCAGCAACTTGACAGCATGGCCCACCTGGTAATAGATCAGAGAGCAGCACCTTGACAGCATGGCCCACCTGGTACTAGATCACACAGCAGCAACTTGACAGCATGGCCCACTTGGTACTAGATCACACAGCAGCAACTTGACAGCATGGCCCACCTGGTACTAGATCACATAGCAGCAACTTGACAGCATGGCCCACCTGGTACTAGATCAACACAGCAGCAACTTGACAGCATGGCCCACTTGGTACTAGATCACACAGCAGCAATTTGACAGCATGGCCCACCTGGTACTAGATCACACAGAGCAGCAACTTGACAGCATGGCCCACCTGGTACTAGATCACATAGCAGCAACTTGACATCATGGCCCACCTGGTACTAGATCACACAGCAGCAACTTGACAGCATGGCCCACCTGGTACTAGATCACACAGAGCAGCAACTTGACAGCATGGCCCACCTGGTACTAGATCACACAGCAGCAACTTGACAGCATGGCCCACCTGGTACTAGATCACACAGCAGCAACTTGACAGCATGACCCACCTGGTACTAGATCACACAGAGCAGCAACTTGACAGCATGGCCCACCTGGTACTAGATCACACAGAGCAGCAACTGGACAGCATGGCCCACCTGGTACTAGATCACACAGCAGCAACTTGACAGCATGGCCCACCTGGTACTAGATCAGAGAGCAGCACCTTGACAGTATGGCCCACCTGGTACTAGATCAACACAGCAGCAACTTGACAGCATGGCCCACTTGGTACTAGATCACACAGCAGCAATTTGACAGCATGGCCCACCTGGTACTAGATCACACAGAGCAGCAACTTGACAGCATGGCCCACCTGGTACTAGATCACATAGCAGCAACTTGACATCATGGCCCACCTGGTACTAGATCACACAGCAGCAACTTGACAGCATGGCCCACCTGGTACTAGATCACACAGAGCAGCAACTTGACAGCATGGCCCACCTGGTACTAGATCACACAGCAGCAACTTGACAGCATGGCCCACCTGGTACTAGATCACACAGCAGCAACTTGACAGCATGACCCACCTGGTACTAGATCACACAGAGCAGCAACTTGACAGCATGGCCCACCTGGTACTAGATCACACAGAGCAGCAACTGGACAGCATGGCCCACCTGGTACTAGATCACACAGCAGCAACTTGACAGCATGGCCCACCTGGTACTAGATCAGAGAGCAGCACCTTGACAGTATGGCCCACCTGGTACTAGATCACACAGCAGCAACTTGACAGCATGGCCCACTTGGTACTAGATCACACAGCAGCAATTTGACAGCATGGCCCACCTGGTACTAGATCACACAGAGCAGCAACTTGACAGCATGGCCCACCTGGTACTAGATCACATAGCAGCAACTTGACAGCATGGCCCACCTGGTACTAGATCAACACAGCAGCAACTTGACAGCATGGCCCACTTGGTACTAGATCACACAGCAGCAATTTGACAGCATGGCCCACCTGGTACTAGATCACACAGAGCAGCAACTTGACAGCATGGCCCACCTGGTACTAGATCACATAGCAGCAACTTGACAGCATGGCCCACCTGGTACTAGATCAACACAGCAGCAACTTGACATCATGGCCCACTTGGTACTAGATCACACAGCAGCAACTTGACAGCATGGCCCACCTGGTACTAGATCACACAGAGCAGCAACTTGACAGCATGGCCCACCTGGTACTAGATCACACAGCAGCAACTTGACAGTATGGCCCACCTGGTACTAGATCACACAGCAGCAACTTGACAGCATGACCCACCTGGTACTAGAACACACAGAACAGCAACTTGACAGCATGGCCCACCTGGTACTAGATCACACAGAGCAGCAACTGGACAGCATGGCCCACCTGGTACTAGCTCACACAGCAGCAACTTGACAGCATGGCCCACCTGGTACTAGATCAGAGAGCAGCACCTTGACAGCATGGCCCACCTGGTACTAGATCACACAGCAGCAACTTGACAGCATGGCCCACCTGGTACTAGATCACACAGCAGCAACTTGGCAGCATGGCCCACCTGGTACTAGATCGACACAGAGCAGCAACTTGACAGCATGGCCCACCTGGTACTAGATCACAGAGCATCAACTTGACAGCATGGCCCACCTGGTACTAGATCACACAGCAGCAACTTGGCAGCATGGCCCATCTGGTACTAGATCACACAGCAGCAACTTGACAGCGTGGCCCACCTGGTACTAGATCACACAGCAGCAACTTGACAGCATGGCCCACCTGGTACTAGATCACACAGCAGCAACTTGACAGCATGGCCCACCTGGTACTAGATCACACAGAGCAGCAACTTGACAGCATGGCCCACCTGGTACTAGATCACATAGCAGCAACTTGACACAGCAGTTTAGTCCCTTAAACAGACCTCCTGTTGCCTTAACTAGAATACCTGTTGTTTAAACAAGACTTCCTGCTGCCTTTAATACACTTCCTGCTGCCTTAACAAGATTTTCTGTTGTCTTAACGACACTTCCTGCTGTCTTAACGCACTTCAAGTTACTTTAACCAGACTTCCTATTGCCTTAACAGACTCCCTGTTGCCTTAACAGACTTCCTGTTGCCTTAACAGACTCCCTGTTGCCTTAACAGACTTCCTGTTGCCTTAATACATACCTGTCGCCTGGTCGTCCTCCGCACACAAATGCTAAAAGGAGCAAACAGGAGGTGAGGAGAAGGCCCCGGAGTTCCTGGGCGAGTTCAAAATTGCACCCCATTCCCTCAAAAGGGTTGCCCGAAGATTCAAAATGCATTTAATTACATTGCTCTATCTATATGATATATAAATTCAGTCAGACTGCCATCCTAGAAGTCCTTCATCCCTGACGTCAAATTGAAAGGTGTCATGACTTTGCCCCTTTCCCTCTCTCTCCCCACCAGTTTATGACCCCCATAAATACCTTTCCCCCATCCATCTCCATCTCCACAAATTGACTTTTGAAAATCCGTTGTTACCACAGAGGGAGACTTTGCAATACAGTAACATCAAAAGGTTGGGAATGGAACAATATTTCTGTAATCCAACCAGTTGATGTATCCGTTGGTATATGATGTCAGATCAGTATCAGTTGGTACTTAATATAGAATATGTCAGATCAGTTGTTGTCTGGGACATTATATCTGATGATAGGATGACATAAATTGAATCTTGGAAAGTCTACACATTCTAGTTATGAGATTCAAATGGAATTGTTGTGCAATTTAAATGTTTAAATATTAAACTATTTGTGAAAATATTAAATGTAAATGTAAATTAAATGCTTTCTAAATGAGAGAATTGTTTTCATAAGTAAACTATGCACACTCAGTGGCCACGCCCAAGTGAACAGACATTAGTTGGAGAGGGATGAAACAAGCCCTTCTCTTCTCCAGTATAAAAGCCCCCATGACCCAATTTGAATGGTTGAATATCCACAGTGCTTTGTGTGGCCATCACAAAGCCCTGACCTCAATCCCGTAGAACATTTGTGGGCAGAACTGAAAAAGCTTGTGTGAGCAAGGAGGCCTACAAACCTGACTCAGTTACACCAGCTCTGTCAGGAGGAATGGGCAAAAATTCACCCAACTTATTGTGGGAAGCTTGTGGAAGGCTACTCGAAACGTTTGATCCAAGTTTAAAAAATTAAAGGCTATGCTACCAAATACAAATTAAGAGTAAACTTCTGATCCACTGGGAATGTGATGAAAGAAATAAAAGCTGAAACAAATAATTCTCTCTACTATTATTCTGACATTTCACATTCTTAAAATAAAGTGGTGATCCTAACTGACCTAAAACAGGGAATTTATACTAGGATTAAATGTCAGAAATGGTGAAAAACTGAGTTAAAATGTATTTGGCTAAGGTGTATGTGAACTTCGGACTTCAACTGTATGTCTTGCTTTTTCCTTTTCCGAATGGGCGGTTATTAGAATGCATAAGATTCTGTATTTCAGGTCTGATAGAGACCCAATCCCCTTTGTCCCTCAGTCTTCCCACTCTTTCATTCAAACCCAGCCCCCTTTCTTTGTGTAACCAGCCATCATATCGGTTTCGTCCGCTAGGGACTTTTTCTTTTATGACATGATTAGTAATCGACGTATGATCCATCCTGTGTATATGTAATTCTGGTGATTATTTAGGTATTTAGCAAATAAATAATTAAACACATTTTTGAATTGCTGATTCAACTTGTTAGCCAGGGTTCATGAAGATAACCACTAATTTTACGATGTTCAGATGAGACTGAATAAGGTGAGGATTAATAATTGACTGCTATTGATATAAAAGATCTTCAGATCATTAAGAGTTTATTTGGAAGACAGCAGCTCTATAAACACTCTTCCGTGGTGCCCCAGGTTATTAACGAGTTGCATGGTTTAATTAAATCACGTAATCAATCAAACGTTAGGTAATCGATTTGATAAAATAGCCTGTCATATAATTTATTCAGTCAGAGACACGACAGGGGCGCTGTACAAAACAAGTCATCAACTATCGGATCATCTCTAACCAATCAGAGTATCAAAGCCCATGGCTATATCTGAAACACTGATTTACCCACGTGTCTGTCCCACACCCATTGGTTTCTAGAACCAATCAAAACACTTTGAATGTGTTCAAATGGGACAAATCGTTGGGGAGGAAATCAAATCCAGACTCATCGAGGATGTGAATGGGTAACCAGGCAATCAAAAGCGCACTATAAAGGGAACAGACATTTGGGATGAAGATCCCTCCCTCCCTAAGCACTGAGTGTACCAGAACCCTCCCTCCCTAAACACTGAGTGTACCAGACCCCTCACTCCCTAAGCACTGAGTGTACCAGACCCCTCCCTCCCTAAGCACTGAGTGTACCAGACCCCTCCCTCCCTAAGCACTGAGTGTACCAGACCCCTCCCTCCCTAAGCACTGAGTGTACCAGACCCCTCCCTCCCTAAGCACTGAGTGTACCAGACCCCTCCCTCCCTAAGCACTGAGTGTACCAGATCCCTCCCTCCCTAAGCACTGAGTGTACCAGACCCCTCCCTCCCTAAGAACTGAGTGTACCAGACCCCTCCCTCCCTAAGCACTGAGTGTACCAGACCCCTCCCTCCCTAAGCACTGAGTGTACCAGACCCCTCCCTCCCTAAGAACTGAGTGTACCAGACCCCTCCCTCCCTAAGCACTGAGTGTACCAGACCCCTACCTCCCTAAGCACTGAGTGTACCAGACCCCTCCCTCCCTAAGCACTGAGTGCACCTCACCTCTCCTCCTCAACTCTACTCACATCTCATCTCTCCTCCTATCTGCTCACCTCTCATCTCATCTCACCTCTCCTCTCCTTCTCATCTCTCCTCTCCTCCTCACCTCTCCTCTCCTCTCCTCTCCTTCTCACCTCTCCTCTCCTTCTCATCTCTAATCTCTCCTCCTCAACTCTACTCACCTCTCATCTCTCCTCTCCACTCCTCCTCACCTCTCATCTCTCCTCTCCACTCCTCCTCACCTCTCATCTCTCCTCTCCACTCCTCCTCAACTCTCATCTCTCCTCTCCACTCCTCCTCACCTCTCATCTCTCCTCTCCACTCCTCCTCACATCATCTCTCCTCTCCACTCCTCCTCACATCTACTCACCTCTCCTCTCCTCCTCACCTCTCCTCTCCTCACATCTACTCACCTCTCCTCTCCTCCTCACCTCTCCTCCTCACATCTACTCACCTCTCCTCCTCTCCTACTCACACCTACTCACCTCTCCTATCCTCCTCCTCACACCTACTCACCTCTCCTCCTCATACCTACTCACCTCTCCCCTACTCACCTCTCCTATCCTCCTCCTCACACCTCCTCATCTCTCCTCCTCACACCTACTCACCTCTCATCTCCTCCTCCTCACACCTACTTACCTCTCTTCCTCACACCTACTCACCTCTCCTCCTCTCCTCCTCACACCTCCTCACCTCTCACCTCCTCACACCTACTCACCTCTCACATCTCACCTCTCCTCCTCTCATCTACTCACCTCTGCTAATGACTGATCTGTTACTATGCTAATGACTGATCTGTTACTATGCTAATGACTGATCTGTTACTATGCTAATGACTGATCTGGTACTATGCTAATGACTGATCTGTTGCTATGCCAATGGCTGATCTGTTACTATGCTAATGGCTGATCTGATACTATGCTAATGACAGATCAGTTACTATGCTAACGACCGATCTGTTACTATGCTAATGACTGATCCGGTACTATGCTAATGACCGATACGTTACTATGCTAATGACCGATCTGTTACTATGCTAATGGCTGATCTGTTACTATGCTAATGACTGATACGTTTCTATGCTAATGACTGATCTGTTTCTATGCTAATGACTGATCTGTTACTATGCTAATGAATGATCTGTTACTATGCCAATGACTGATCTGTTACTATGCTAACAACTAATCTGTTACTATGCTAATGGCTGATCTGTTACTATGCTAATGACCGATCTGTTACTATGCTAATGACTGATCTGTTACTATGCTAATGGACGATCTGTTTGCTATTCTAATGACTGATCTGTTACTATGCTAATGACTGATCTGTTACTATGCTAATGACTGATCTGTTACTATGCTAATGACTGATCTGTTTGCTATGCTAGTGACTGATATGCTACTATGCTAATGACTGATCTGTTACTATGATAATGACAGATCTGTTACTATGCTAATGACTGATCTGTTACTATGCTAATGACTGATCTGTTACTATGCTAATGACTGATCTGTTACTATGCTAATGACTGCAATGTTACAGATCAGCTATTTGCATAGTAAAATGTCAGTCATTTTTAACATTTTTATTTAACTAGGAAAGTCAGTTAAGAACCAATTGTTATTTACAATGACGGTCTACACCGGACAATCGCGGGCAACGCTGCACCTCCCTATGGGACTCCCGATCACAGCCGGATGTGATACAGCCTGGATTTGAACCAGGGACTGTAGTGACACCTCTTACACTAAGATAAAATGCCTTAGACCCCTGCGCCACTCGGGAGCCTGATGATTCCTGATCTGGGAGTACTAAAACATTTATGCAGCACTGAAGGTCCCCAAGAACAAAGTGGCCTCCATCATTCTTAAATGGAAGAAGTTTGGAACCATCAAGACTCTTCCTAGAGCTGGCCGCCCGGCCAAACTGAGCAATCAGGGGAGAAGGGCCTTGGTCAGGGAGGTGACCAAGAACAAGATAGTCACTCTGACAAAGCTCTAGAGTTTCTCTGTGGAAATGGGAGAATCTTCCAGAAGGACAACCATCTCTGCAGCACTCCACCAATCAGGCCTTTATGGCCAGAAGGAAGCCACTCCTCAGAAAAAGGCACATGACAAACCAAGCTTCAACTCTTTGGCCTGAATGCCAAGTGTCACATCTGGAGAAAACCTGGCACCATCCCTACGGTGAAGCATGGTGGTGGCAGCATCATGCTGTGGGGATGTTTTAGAGTGGCAGGGACTGGGAGACTAGTCAGGAGATGAACCTGCTCCAGAGCGCTCAGGACCTCAGACTGGGGCGAACGTTCACCTTCCAACAGAACAACGACCCTAAGCAAGACAATGCATGAGTGGCTTCGGGACAAGTCTCAATGTCCTTGAGTGGCCCAGCCAGAGCCCGGACTTGAACCCGACCGAACATCTCTGGAGAGACCTGAAAATAGATGTCCAGCAACGCTCCCCATACAACCTAACAGAGATTGAGAGGATCTGCAGAGAAGAATGGGAGAAACTCCCCAAATACAGGTGTGCCAAGCTTGTAGCATCATACCCAAGACTCCAGGCTGTAATTGCTGCCAACGGTGCTTCAACAAAGTACTGAGTAAAGTGATGTCTTTGTATGTATTGTGATGTCATGATGGGGTATTGTGATGTCATGATGGGGTCTTGTGATGTCATGATGGGGTATTGTGATGTCATTATGGGGTCTTGTGATGTCATTATGGGGTACTGTGATGTCATTGGGGTATTGTGATGTCATGATGGGGTATTGTGATGTCATGATGGGGTATTGTGATGTCATGATGGGGTATTGTGATGTCATGATGGGGTATTGTGATGTCATGATGGGGTATTGTGATGTCATGATGGGGTATTGTGATGTCATTATGGGGTACTGTGATGTCATTATGGGGTATTGTGATGTCATGATGGGGTATTGTGATGTCATGATGGGGTCTTGTGATGTCATGATGGGGTATTGTGATGTCATTATGGGGTCTTGTGATGTCATTATGGGGTACTGTGATGTCATTGGGGTATTGTGATGTCATGATGGGGTATTGTGATGTCATGATGGGGTATTGTGATGTCATGATGGGGTATTGTGATGTCATGATGGGGTATTGTGATGTCATGATGGGGTATTGTGATGTCATGATGGGGTATTGTGATGTCATGATGGGGTCTTGTGATGTCATGATGGGGTCTTGTGATGTCATGATGGGGTATTGTGATGTCATGATGGGGTCTTGTGATGTCATGATGGGGTATTGTGTGTAGATTGATAAGATACTGGACACATTTTGATCCATTTTAGAATAAGGCTGTAACGTAACAACATGTGGAACAAGTCAAGAGAGTACTGTCCGAATGCACTGTATGTACAGTACATACCTATAGTAGCTCAACTACTTCATACCACTGCACATTGACTAGGTATTGGTAAACCATGTATATAGCCATGTTATTTTATACTTCCTGTATATAACCATGTTATTTTCTACTTCCTGTATATAACCATGTTGTTTTCTACTTCCTGTATATAGCCATGTTATTTTATACTTCCTGTATATAACCATGTTATTTTATACTTCCTGTATATAACCATGTTGTTTTCTACTTCCTGTATAGAGCCATGTTATTTTCTACTTCTTAAGTAAGGTAATAGGGTTAGTTCATAGGAAGATAATTATAGTACAGGGTTAGGGTTAGTTAATAGGGAGATGGTTAGGGTTAGTTCATAGGGAGATAATTATAGTACAGGGTTAGGGTTAGTTAATAGGGAGATGGTTAGGGTTAGTTCATAGGGCGATAATTATAGTACAGGGTTAGGGTTAGTTAATAGGGAGATGGTTAGGGTTAGTTCATAGGGAGATAATTATAGTACAGGGTTAGGGTTAGTTAATAGGGAGATGGTTAGGGTTAGTTCATAGGGAGATAATTATAGTACAGGGTTAGGGTTAGTTAATAGGGAGATAATTATAGTACAGGGTTAGGTGGGTTAGGGTTAGTTCATAGGGAGATGGTTAGGGTTAGTTAATAGGGAGATGGTTAGGTGGGTTAGGGTTAGTTCATAGGTAGCTAGTTATAGTAGATGGTTAGGTGGGTTAGGGTTAGTTCATAGGGAGATGGTTAGGTGGGTTAGGGTTAGTTAATAGGGAGATACTTATAGTACAGGGTTAGTTGGGTTAGGGTTAGTTCATAGGGAGATGGTTAGGGTTAGTTCATAGGGAGATGGTTAGGTGGGTTAGGGTTAGTTCATAGGTAGCTAGTTATAGTAGATGGTTAGGTGGGTTAGGGTTAGTTCATAGGTAGCTAGTTATAGTAGATGGTTAGGTGGGTTAGGGTTAGTTCATAGGGAGATGGTTAGGTGGGTTAGGGTTAGTTAATAGGGAGATACTTATAGTACAGGGTTAGGTGGGTTAGGGTTAGTTCATAGGTAGCTAGTTATAGTAGATGGTTAGGTGGGTTAGGGTTAGTTCATAGGGAGATACTTATAGTACAGGGTTAGGTGGGTTAGGGTTAGTTCATAGGTAGCTAGTTATAGTAGATGGTTAGGTGGGTTAGGGTTAGTTCATAGGTAGCTAGTTATAGTAGATGGTTAGGTGGGTTAGGGTTAGTTCATAGGTAGCTAGTTATAGTAGATGGTTAGGTGGGTTAGGGTTAGTTCATAGGTAGCTAGTTATAGTAGATGGTTAGGTGGGTTAGGGTTAGTTCATAGGTAGCTAGTTATAGTAGATGGTTAGGTGGGTTAGGGTTAGTTCATAGGTAGCTAGTTATAGTAGATGGTTAGGTGGGTTAGGGTTAGTTCATAGGTAGCTAGTTATAGTAGATGGTTAGGTGGGTTAGGGTTAGTTCATAGGTAGCTAGTTATAGTAGATGGTTAGGTGGGTTAGGGTTAGTTAATAGGTAGCTAGTTATAGTAGATGGTTAGGTGGGTTAGGGTTAGTTCATAGGTAGCTAGTTATAGTAGATGGTTAGGTGGGTTAGGGTTAGTTCATAGGTAGCTAGTTATAGTAGATGGTTAGGTGGGTTAGGGTTAGTTCATAGGTAGCTAGTTATAGTAGATGGTTAGGTGGGTTAGGGTTAGTTCATAGGTAGCTAGTTATAGTAGATGGTTAGGTGGGTTAGGGTTAGTTCATAGGTAGCTAGTTATAGTAGATGGTTAGGTGGGTTAGGGTTAGTTCATAGGTAGCTAGTTATAGTAGATGGTTAGGTGGGTTAGGGTTAGTTCATAGGTAGCTAGTTATAGTAGATGGTTAGGTGGGTTAGGGTTAGTTCATAGGTAGCTAGTTATAGTAGATGGTTAGGTGGGTTAGGGTTAGTTAATAGGTAGCTAGTTATAGTAGATGGTTAGGTGGGTTAGGGTTAGTTCATAGGTAGCTAGTTATAGTAGATGGTTAGGTGGGTTAGGGTTAGTTCATAGGTAGCTAGTTATAGTAGATGGTTAGGTGGGTTAGGGTTAGTTCATAGGTAGCTAGTTATAGTAGATGGTTAGGTGGGTTAGGGTTAGTTCATAGGTAGCTAGTTATAGTAGATGGTTAGGTGGGTTAGGGTTAGTTCATAGGTAGCTAGTTATAGTAGATGGTTAGGTGGGTTAGGGTTAGTTCATAGGTAGCTAGTTATAGTAGATGGTTAGGTGGGTTAGGGTTAGTTCATAGGTAGCTAGTTATAGTAGATGGTTAGGTGTTTTCACATCTTAGTAGATATAAAGATTGCTATCTGAGCAGAGAAGCAGATAGAAGCAGATAGAAGCAGAGAGAAGCAGATAGAAGCAGATAGATGCAGATAGAAGCAGATAGAAGCAGATAGAAGCAGAGAGATGCAGATAGATGCAGATAGATGCAGATAGATGCAGAGAGATGCAGAGAGATGCAGATAGAAGCAGAGAGATGCAGATAGATGCAGATAGAAGCAGAGAGATGCAGATAGAAGCAGAGAGATGCAGATAGATGCAGATAGATGCAGAGAGATGCATAGAGATGCAGAGAGATGCAGATAGATAGAGATAGAAGCAGAGAGAAGCAGAGAGATGCAGATAGATGCAGATAGAAGCAGAGAGATGCAGAGAGAAGCAGATAGAAGCAGAGAGATGCAGATAGAAGCAGAGAGATGCAGATAGATGCAGATAGATGCAGATAGATGCAGAGAGATGCAGAGAGATGCAGATAGATAGAGATAGAAGCAGAGAGATGCAGAGAGGAATTAGACTTAATAATAGATGCATCCAACTATCGTATAGCTATTAATGGAAAGCTCTGATCCATTTCAAAAACATTCATATTGAACACTGTGTGTGTGTGTGTGTGTGTCATTGTGTACAGTTTATTCTTAAAGCCTATGAGGACTTTAACATGATTAATTAATGATGTTGCTATAACTAAGACGTTGCTTTGCAGGGGGCCAGAGGAATCTATAGTTCTGGGGGCGGGGACTGTTTTCGAATGTTTTGTCAAGTAAACACTAACACGAACAGAAGGAGATTATAATACTCATTACTAGCTGGAAACCAAACCAGAACGGACAGGACAGACACTGATTCATCACTGTATTGATCATCATAAAACATGTTGTTGGGATTCTGGATGCTGATTGGCTCAGCAAAGCTCCAAGCCGTGCTGTGTTGGCCGTTAAATACACACCTATACCTACGCCTGCTAACAGTTCCATCTGAATCATCCCTGCCCTCCATCAGTATGGTCTGAATCATCCCTGCCCTCCATCAGTATGGTCTGAATCATCCCTGCTCTTCCATCAGTATGGTCTGAATCATCCCTGCTCTTCCATCAGTATGGTCTGAATCATCCCTGCCCTCCATCAGTATGGTCTGAATCATCCCTGCCCTCCATCAGTATGGTCTGAATCATCCCTGCTCCTCCATCAGTATGGTCTGAATCATCCCTGCCCTCCATCAGTATGGTCTGAATCATCCCTGCCCTCCATCAGTATGGTCTGAATCATCCCTGCTCTTCCATCAGTATGGTCTGAATCATCCCTGCTCCTCAATCAGTATGGTCTGAATCATCCCTGCCCTCCATCAGTATGGTCTGAATCATCCCTGCCCTCCATCAGTATGGTCTGAATCATCCCTGCTCTTCCATCAGTATGGTCTGAATCATCCCTGCCCTCCATCAGTATGGTCTGAATCATCCCTGCCCTCCATCAGTATGGTCTGAATCATCCCTGCCCTCCATCAGTATGGTCTGAATCATCCCTGCTCTTCCATCAGTATGGTCTGAATCATCCCTGCTCCTCTATCAGTATGGTCTGAATCATCCCTGCTCTTCCATCAGTATGGTCTGAATCATCCCTGCTCCTCTATCAGTATGGTCTGAATCATCCCTGCTCTTCCATCAGTATGGTCTGAATCATCCCTGCTCCTCCATCAGTATGGTCTGAATCATCCCTGCCCTCCATCAGTATGGTCTGAATCATCCCTGCCCTCCATCAGTATGGTCTGAATCATCCCTGCCCTCCATCAGTATGGTCTGAATCATCCCTGCCCTCCATCAGTATGGTCTGAATCATCCCTGCCCTCCATCAGTATGGTCTGAATCATCCCTGCCCTCCATCAGTATGGTCTGAATCATCCCTGCCCTCCATCAGTATGGTCTGAATCATCCCTGCTCCTCCATCAGTATGGTCTGAATCATCCCTGCTCTTCCATCAGTATGGTCTGAATCATCCCTGCCCTCCATCAGTATGGTCTGAATCATCCCTGCTCCTCCATCAGTATGGTCTGAATCATCCCTGCCCTCCATCAGTATGGTCTGAATCATCCCAGCCCTCCATCAGTATGGTCTGAATCATCCCTGCTCTTCCATCAGTATGGTCTGAATCATCCCTGCTCTTCCATCAGTATGGTCTGAATCATCCCTGCTCTTCCATCAGTATGGTCTGAATCATCCCTGCTCTTCCATCAGTATGGTCTGAATCATCCCTGCCCTCCATCAGTATGGTCTGAATCGTCTCTTGTATTTATCTCCACTCACACATTTCCCCCTGCTTCCAGACTGGCATTTAGTTTGGTACAGTGGGGGTTAATATCAGCCTAGCATTTAGTTTGGTACAGTGGGGGTTAATATCAGCCTAGCATTTAGTTTGGTACAGAGGGGGTTAATATCAGCCTAGCATTTAGTTTGGTACAGTGGGGGTTAATATCAGCTTCTTATTTAGTTTGGTACAGTGGGGGTTAATATCAGCCTAGCATTTAGTTTGGTACAGTGGGGGTTAATATCAGCCTAGCATTTAGTTTGGTACAGTGGGGGTTAATATCAGCATTTAGTTTGGTACAGTGGGGGTTATTATCAGCTTCTTATTTAGTTTGGTACAGTGGGGGTTAATATCAGCTTCTTATTTAGTTTGGTACAGTGGGGGTTAATATCAGCATTTAGTTTGGTACAGTGGGGGTTAATATCAGCATCTAGTTTGGTACAGTGGGGGTTAATATCAGCTACTTATTTAGTTTGTTACAGTGGGGGTTAATATCAGCTTCTTATTTAGTTTGTTACAGTGGGGGTTAATATCAGCTTCTTATTTAGTTTGGTACAGTGGGGGTTAATATAAACCTAGCATCTAGTTTGGTACAGTGGGGGTTAATATCAGCATCTAGTTTGGTACAGTGGGGGTTAATATAAACCCAGCATTTAGTTTGGTACAGTGGGGGTTAATATCAGCATTTAGTTTGGTACAGTGGGGGTTATTATCAGCTTCTTATTTAGTTTGGTACAGTGGGGGTTAATATCAGCTTCTTATTTAGTTTGGTACAGTGGGGGTTAATATCAGCATTTAGTTTGGTACAGTGGGGGTTAATATAAACCCAGCATCTAGTTTGGTACAGTGGGGGTTAATATAAACCCAGCATCTAGTTTGGTACAGTGGGGGTTAATATAAACCTAGCATCTAGTTTGGTACAGTGGGGGTTAATATCAGCATCTAGTTTGGTACAGTGGGGGTTAATATAAACCCAGCATCTAGTTTGGTACAGTGGGGGTTAATATCAGCATCTAGTTTGGTACAGTGGGGGTTAATATCAGCATCTAGTTTGGTACAGCAGGGGTTAATATCAGCATCTAGTTTGGTACAGTGGGGGTTAATATCAGCATCTAGTTTGGTACAGTGGGGGTTAATATCAGCATTTAGTTTGATACAGTGGGGGTTTATATAAACCCAGCATTTAGTTTGGTACAGTGGGGGTTAATATCAGCATCTAGTTTGGTACAGTGGGGGTTAATATCAGCATCTAGTTTGGTACAGCGGGGGTTAATATCAGCATCTAGTTTGGTACAGTGGGGGTTAACATCAGCATCTAGTTTGGTACAGTGGGGGTTCATTTCAGCATTTAGTTTGGTACAGTGGGGGTTAATATCAGCATCTAGTTTGGTACAGTGGGGGTTAATATCAGCATTTAGTTTGGTACAGTGGGGGTTAATATCAGCATCTAGTTTGGTACAGTGGGGGTTAATATCAGCATTTAGTTTGATACAGTGGGGGTTTATATAAACCCAGCATTTAGTTTGGTACAGTGGGGGTTAATATCAGCATCTAGTTTGGTACAGTGGGGGTTAATATCAGCATCTAGTTTGGTACAGCGGGGGTTAATATCAGCATCTAGTTTGGTACAGTGGGGGTAACATCAGCATCTAGTTTGGTACAGTGGGGGTTCATTTCAGCATTTAGTTTGGTACAGTGGGGGTTAATATCAGCATCTAGTTTGGTACAGTGGGGGTTAATATCAGCATTTAGTTTGGTACAGTGGGGGTTAATATCAGCATCTAGTTTGGTACAGTGGGGGTTAATATCAGCATTTAGTTTGGTACAGTGGGGGTTAATATATAAACCTAGCATTTAATTTGGTCTGCCTTTGCAACCTTACACAGAGTAAACAGTGTGCACTGCACAGATGAGACGAGACAACTTTTTCTGAGCCAGGCAAAATCACGCATCAACGTCATCATACATTACATCAGTAGCTAGGCTACTCATGATGATGTGGTGGTTCACATAGCCAACTATAGCTAGGCTACTCATGATGATGTAGTGGTTCACATAGCCAACTATAGCTAGGCTACTCATGATGATGTAGTGGTTCACATAGCCAACTATAGCTAGGCTACTCATGATGATGTAGTGGTTCACATAGCCAACTATAGCTAGGCTACTCATGATGATGTAGTGGTTCACATAGCCAACTATAGCTAGGCTACTCATGATGATGTAGTGGTTCACATAGCCAACTATAGCGAGGCTACTCATGATGATGTAGTGGTTCACATAGCCAACTATAGCTAGGCTACTCATGATGATGTAGCGGTTCACATAGCCAACTATAGCTAGGCTACTCATGATGATGTAGTGGTTCACATAGCCAACTATAGCTAGGCTACTCATGATGATGTAGTGGTTCACATAGCCAACTATAGCTAGGCTACTCATGATGATGTAGTGGTTCACATAGCCAACTATAGCTAGGCTACTCATGATGATGTAGTGGTTCACATTGCCAACTATAGCTAGGCTACTCATGATGATGTATTGGTTGACCTAGCCAACTATAGCTAGGCTACTCATGATGATGTAGTGGTTCACATAGCCAACTATAGCTAGGCTACTCATGATGATGTAGTGGTTCACATAGCCAACTATAGCTAGGCTACTCATGATGATGTAGTGGTTCACATAGCCAACTATAGCTAGGCTACTCATGATGATGTATTGGTTGACCTAGCCAACTATAGCTAGGCTACTCATGATGATGTAGTGGTTCACATAGCCAACTATAGCTAGGCTACTCATGATGATGTAGTGGTTCACATAGCCAACTATAGCTAGGCTACTCATGATGATGTATTGGTTGACCTAGCCAACTATAGCTAGGCTACTCATGATGATGTAGTGGTTCACATAGCCAACTATAGCTAGGCTACTCATGATGATGTAGTGGTTCACATAGCCAACTATAGCTAGGCTACTCATGATGATGTAGTGGTTCACATAGCCAACTATAGCTAGGCTACTCATGATGATGTAGTGGTTCACATAGCCAACTATAGCTAGGCTACTCATGATGATGTAGTGGTTGACCTAGCCAACTATAGCTTGGCTAATCATTATGTATTGGTTGACCTAGCCAACTATAGCTTGGCTAATCATTATGTATTGGTTGACCTAGCCAGCTATAGCTTGGCTAATCATTATGTATTGGTTGACCTAGCCAACTATAGCTAGGCTAATCATGATGTATTGGTTGACCTAGCCAACTATAGCTTGGCTAATCATTATGTATTGGTTGACCTAGCCAACTATAGCTAGGCTAATCATTATGTATTGGTTGACATAGCCAACTATAGCTTGGCTAATCATTATGTATTGGTTGACCTAGCCATATATAGCTAGGCTAATCATTATGTATTGGTTGACATAGCCAACTATAGCTTGGCTAATCATTATGTATTGGTTGACATAGCCAACTATAGCTTGGCTAATCATTATGTATTGGTTGACCTAGCCAACTATAGCTAGGCTAATCATTATGTATTGGTTGACATAGCCAACTATAGCTTGGCTAATCATTATGTATTGGTTGACATAGCCAACTATAGCTAGGCTAATCATTATGTATTGGTTGACCTAGCCAACTATAGCTTGGCTAATCATTATGTATTGGTTGACATAGCTTGGTTGACTGTAATCAGTGCCAAAGGTGCTTCAACAAAGTACTGAGTACAGGGTCCTGATACTTATGTAAATGTGATATTTATGTTTTTTATTTATAAGAAATTTGTATAAAAAAATATACAAAAATGTATTTGCTTTGTCATTATTGTGTTTAGATTGATAAGGGTAAAAAAAACAATGTCATAATTTTTAGAATAAACCTGTAACGTAACAAAATGTGGAAAAAGTCAAGGGGTCTGAATACTTTCTGAATGCACAGTATGTTGAAGAGGGTGGGGCTCAAGCTGCATCCCTGTCTCAACCCACTGCCCTCAGGAAAGAAATATGTGTGTTTATTGCCAATTTTAAATGCACTCATGTTGTTTGTGTACAATAATTTTATAATGCCATAATAATGCCCCCCCCCCCCATCAAGTTGTATAACAGACCCTCGTGCCACATTTAGTCAAAAGCTTGGCTTTTGTTTTGTTTTGTTTGCCAATGAATGGTGTATACGTGGTCTGTCGTATGGTATTTTGGTAAGAAGTCAATTTGGCATTTGCTCAGGACATTGTTTTCACTGAGGACATGTTGGAGTCTGCTTTGGATGATACTTGCAGAGGATTTTTCTGAAGCATATTGTCACGCCTTGGTCATTGTATTTTGTGTTTTCGTTATATATTTGGTCAGGCCAGGGTGTGACAGGGGTTTATGTTATTGTATTTCGTATTGGGGTTTGTAGTATTTGGGATCGCGGCTGATTAGGGGTGTTGTATAGGCTTGGCTGCCTGAGGCGGTTCTCAATCAGCAGTCAGGTGATTCTCGTTGCCTCTGATTGGGAACCGTATTTAGGTAGCCTGAGTTTCGCTTTGTCTTTCGTGGGTGATTGTTCCTGTCTCTGTGTAGTTTCACCAGATAGGCTGTAATTAGGT
>NC_034187.2:1696742-1701742 GCF_002021735.2 Oncorhynchus kisutch
GCCCTACAGAGAGACAGAGAGGCTGACTGCTGCACACAGGAGGCCCTACAGACAGACACACAGACAGACAGACAGAGGCAGCACACAGGAGGCCCTACAGACATCAGACAGACAGAGGCTTACTGCAGCACACAGGAGGTCCTACAGAGAGACAGAGAGGCTGACTGCTGCACACAGGAGGCCCTACAGGAGGCCCTACAGAGAGACAGAGAGGCTGACTGCTGCACACAGGAGGCCCTACAGACAGACACACAGACAGACAGACAGACAGAGGCAGCACACAGGAGGCCCTACAGACATCAGACAGACATAGGCTTACTGCAGCACACAGGAGGCCCTACAGAGAGACAGACAGACAGAGGCAGCACACAGGAGGCCCTACAGAGAGACAGACAGACAGAGGCAGCACACAGGAGGCCCTACAGAGAGACAGACAGACTTACTGCAGCACACAGGAGGCCCTACAGAGAGACAGAGAGGCTTACTACAGCACACAGGAGGCCCTACAGAGAGACAGAGAGGCTTACTGCAGCACACAGGAGGCCCTACAGAGAGACAGAGAGGCTTACTGCAGCACACAGAAAGCCCTACAGAGATCAGACAGACAGAGGCTTACTGCAGCACACAGGAGGCCCTACAGAGAGACAGAGAGGCTTACTGCAGCACACAGGAGGCCCTACAGAGATCAGACAGACAGAGGCTTACTGCAGCACACAGGAGGCCCTACAGAGATCAGACAGACAGAGGCTTACTGCTGCACACAGGAGGCCCTACAGAGAGACAGAGAGGCTGACTGCAGCACACAGGAGGCCCTACAGAGATCAGATAGACAGAGGCTTACTGCTGCACACAGGAGGCCCTACAGAGATCAGATAGACAGAGGCTGACTGCAGCACACAGGAGGCCGTACAGAGATCAGACAGACAGAGGCAGCACACAGGAGGCCCTACAGAGATCAGACAGACAGAGGGGAAGGGGGTTTGAGAGAGAGAGACAGAAGGACAGAGAGAGAGAGAATTCACAAACAAAACACATTTTGATCAACTCTCATATCTACTGGGTGAAATACCACAGTGTGCCATCACAGCAGCAAGATGTGTGACCTGTGGCCACAAGAAAAGGGCAACCAGTGAAGAACACACACCATTGTAAATAAATATCTACAGTCGTGGCCAAAAGTTTTGAGAATGACACAAATATTAATTTCCACAAAGTCTGCTGCTTCAGTGTCTTCAGATATTTTTGTCAGATGTTACTATGGATACTGAAGTATAATTACAAGCATTTCATAAGTGTCAAAGGCTTTTATTGACAATTACATGAAGTTGATGCAAAGAGTCAATATTTGCAGTGTTGACCCTTCTTTTTCAAGACCTCTGCAATCTGCCCTGGCATGCTGTTAATTAACTTCTGGGCCACATGGCACATGACTGATGGCAGCCCATTCTTGCATAATCAATGCTTGGAGTGTGTCAGAATTTGTGGGATGTTGTTTGTCCACCCGCCTCTTCAGGATTTTTTCTTGAGGATTGACCACAAGTTCTCAATGGGATTAAGGTCTGGGGAGTTTCCTGGCCATGGACCCAAAATATTGATGTTTTGTTCCCCAAGCCACTTAGTTATCACTTTGCCTTATGGCAAGGTGCTTCATCATGCTGGAAAAGACATTGTTCATCACCAAACTGTTCCTTGATGGTTGGGAGAAGTTGCTCTCAGAGGATGTGTTGGTACCATTCTATATATATCGGGGCGGCAGGGTAGCCTATTGGTTAGAGCGTTGGACTAGTAAGTTCAAACCCCTGAGCTGACAAGGTACAAATCTGCTGTTCTGCCCCTGAAAATAAGAATTAGTTCTTAACTGACTTGCCTAGCCAAGCAGAGCTCTAGCTAGCCAAGCAGAGCGCTAACTAGCCAAGCGGAGCGCTAACTAGCCAAGCAGAGCGCTAACTAGCCAAGCAGAGCGCCAAATAGCCAAGCAGAGCGTTAGCTAGACAAGCAGAGCGCTAACTAGCCAAGTAGAATGCTAACTAGCCAAGCAGAGTGTGAGCTAGCCAAGCAGAGCGCTAATTAGCCAAGCAGAGCTCTAGCTAGTCAAGCAAAGCGCTAACTAGCCAAGCAGAGCGCTAACTAGCCAAGCAGAGCGCTAACTAGCCAAGCAGAGCGCCAACTAGCCAAGCAGAGCGCTAAATAGCCAAGCAGAGCGCCAACTAGCCATCTATTTGCCAGCCTGCCTGTCTGTCTGTGTGCCTGCCTGTCTATTTGCCAACCTGTATGCCTGCCTGTCTATCTGAGTTTCTGCCTGTGTCTATCTGTCCATCAGTAGCATCCCAAAACAGATCTCTCCATCTCTATAATACCAAAAGCTCTACAACATTGAGTTTCCCAACAATACTTTTCTGTTCAGAGCAATACATGTCGTCGTTTAGCCTTCACTTCCTCCTTTTCAGATAAAATCCCTTCAGTATAATTTACAGGCTTTTATTTCCAGTTCAGTCTGGTTCAATCTGTGGGTAGCTGTGGCACTAAATGCCAGCTCCTTTTAGTGAAACACTAGCAGGGTAATTGTCCCGGTGGTATAATCTCCCCTCAACAAAAGACAGAGAAATTATAATAAGGAACCTGCCTGCATGGCTTTTAACTTCCTCTGGGAAATCCTCTCCCAAACTGCATCCCAAATGGCACACTATTCCCTATGCTGTGCACTACTTTAAATCAGAGCCCTAGGCTAGGGAATATGGTGCCAATTTGGGACTCGGTACCAGTCGATGCAGGGGGGTTAATTATTTCATTCTCAATCTCACAACCTTTCACCCCTTGGACCCATTTTACCCCAGCCCATCGTGTCTAATTGTTTCCATCTGTTCTTTATACATCCACACTACACTCGGCAGATATAGCAGTCGGCTGGTTGTGAGAGACACTGGAGCCACCGGGCAGTATAGACAAGCTTAAAAATGTCAACTGGACACCAGCTCAGGATGAAACACATGCTAGGTGATCGTTCATGACACCTGGTATATCTTATCTCTCTCAAACATATGTAGCGGTTAGACAAGAACAGTGTGAGTTCCAAATGGCACCCTATTCCCTATATAGTGCACTACTGTAGACCAGGGCCCTATTCCCTATATAGTGCACTACTGTTGACCAGGGCCCTATTCCCTATATAGAGCACTACTGTTGACCAGGGCCCTATTCCCTATATAGAGCACTACTGTAGACCAGGACCCTATTCCTTATATAGAGCACTACTGTTGACCAGGGCCCTATTCCCTATATAGTGCACTACTGTAGACCAGGGCCCTATTCCCTATATAGTGCACTACTGTAGACCAGGACCCTATTCCCTATATAGTACACTACTGCTGACCAGAGCCCTATTCCCTATATAGTACACTACTGTTGACCAGGGCCCTATTCCCTATATAGAACACTACTGTTGACCAGGGCCCTATTCCCTATATAGTGGACCAGGGCCCTATTCCCTATATAGTGGACCAGGGCCATATTCCCTATATAGTGGACCAGGGCCATATTCCCTATATAGTGGACCAGGTCCCTATTCCCTATATAGTGGACTGTAAATTTCGGTGTTCCTCAAGGTTCCGTTTTAGGACCACTATTGTTTTCACTATATATTTTACCTCTTGGGGATGTTATTCGAAAACATAATGTAAACTTTCACTGCTATGCGGATGACACACAGCTGTACATTTCAATGAAACATGGTGAAGCCCCAAAATTGCCCTCGCTAGAAGCATGTGTTTCAGACATAAGGAAGTGGATGGCTGCAAACGTTCTACTATTAAACTCGGACAAAACAGAGATGCTTGTTCTAGGTCCCAAGAAACAAAGAGATCTTCTGTTGAATCTGACAATTAATCTTAATGGTTGTACAGTCGTCTCAAATAAAACTGTGAAGGACCTCGGCGTTACTCTGGACCCTGATCTCTCTTTTGAAGAACATATCAAGACCATTTCGAGGACAGCTTTTTTCCATCTACGTAACATTGCAAAAATCTGAAACTTTCTGTCCAAAAATGATGCAGAAAAATTTATCCATGCTTTTGTCACTTCTAGGTTAGACTACTGCAATGCTCTATTTTCCGGCTACCCGGATAAAGCACTAAATAAACTTCAGTTAGTGCTAAATACGGCTGCTAGAATCCTGACTAGAACCAAAAAATTTGATCATATTACTCCAGTGCTAGCCTCTCTACACTGGCTTCCTGTCAAAGCAAGGGCTGATTTCAAGGTTTTACTGCTAACCTACAAAGCATTACATGGGCTTGCTCCTACCTATCTCTCTGATTTGGTCCTGCCGTACATACCTACACGTACGCTACGGTCACAACACGCAGGCCTCCTAATTGTCCCTAGAATTTCTAAGCAAACAGCTGGAGGCAGGGCTTTCTCCTATAGAGCTCAATTTTTATGGAACGGTCTGCCTACCCATGTCAGAGACGCAAACTCGGTCTCAACCTTTAATGAAGACTAATCTCTTCAGTGGGTCATATGATTGAGTGTAGTCTGGCCCAGGAGTGGGAAGGTGAACGGAAAGGCTCTGGAGCAACGAACCGCCCTTGCTGTCTCTGCCTGGCCTGTTCCCCTCTTTCCACTGGGATTCTCTGCCTCTAACCCTATTACAGGGGCTGAGTCACTGGCTTGCTGGGGCTCTCTCATGCCGTCCCTGGAGGGGGTGCGTCACCTGAGTGGGTTGATTCACTGTTGTGGTCATCCTGTCTGGGTTGGCGCCCCCCCTGTGGGTTGTGCCGTGGCGGAGATCTTTGTGGGCTATACTCAGCCTTGTCTCAGGATGGTAAGTTGGTGGTTGAAGATATCCCTCTAGTGGTGTGGGGGCTGTGCTTTGGCAAAGTGGGTGGGGTTATATCCTTCCTGTTTGGCCCTGTCCGGGGGTGTCCTCGGATGGGGCCACAGTGTCTCCTGACCCCTCCTGTCTCAGCCTCCAGTATTTATGCTGCAGTAGTTTATGTGTCGGG